>NW_006238967.1:1365308-1394020 GCF_000226075.1 Solanum tuberosum
TAAGGGAAGGTATGAAATGAAAGGGAACACTTGGTGTCCTTGGCGCTCTGCAAGGCGCGGAGCGCCAGCCCCAACACTTCAGAGGGGGCCTGCTGGCGCTCTGAGTGGTGCGCCGCCCCAAGGGGGAAACTTCAGAATCCCTTTTGGGGCGTGCTGGCAGGCGCGACGCGCCAACCTCCTTGCCCAGAAACTCGACTTTTCTCCCTCTTTTTCCAACTCTAAACCACCCTAACTCCAAAGGTTTCAACCCTAAACACTAAGGATCATCATATCCCTCAACATACCATGGATTACAACTCAAAACACAACCGGAAACAAGTCCCAAATCAACAAGAATCTCAACATCACAATCAACAACAATACCAACACAACCCAACAACTTCAACAACATAACCAATCCTTTCTCAAAATAAAAGGGGCTTGGTGTGTGGGGGAAAGGAATCAACCCACACTAACTACTCACATACCTTGATAGGGATCACCCCTGACAATATCCACGAGGATCCTTGACGGAAACTCCTTGCTTGATCTTCTCTTCCTCCTCATCTTCTCTTCTTCTTCACTCAAGCCCTAGCTTTCACTCTTTAAAATGGGACAAAAAATGATCCACAATCAGCCCAACACAACAATATAACCTCAAAAGAAATAGCTAGGGAAAAGACCAAAATGCCCTTAAATTTCCGGACGGATTCCCCGCCAACTGCCCAACTAAGGTCATAACTCACTCATGCGAACTCGGAATCGAGCAAAATCGGTGGCGTTGGAAAGAACATTCCACGAGCTATGCAACCATAACTGGAACTACACCTAACTCATCTTGAGCTAGAAGTTATGGCTGTTCATAGTTGGCCAAAAACTCACCTTTTCCATACTTAGCCAAAATTTTCCAAAATTTTCAAATTCTTTCCAAAAATGAAAATTTTCAAATTCTAAGCCTCTTCTTAATTATCTCATTTTGCCGGATGTTACAGTACAAAATGGAATTAAAAAAAGTACCTGATTGCGAAGAAAACATTTGCAGCTCACGCTAAAGTGATTCACTTTCTCTATTTAAGAGTCGATACAGTAATATAAAATTAAGTTCAACTTCTTATCCTAATTTTTTTAGTAAAGAAAAAGAGCACTCACAATTATAAGCATTTTGTAAATTCTCTGCATGTTAGACCGACTGCTACTGTTAGTATTTTTTTCACTTTTATTTGTTGTTGCACCTACAATTATTTTACGCACATTTGGTAACTTACCTGCAGACTGTATCATGTCATCATGTGAGAGGCTCCTGCTTTAATTGGCTCCTTGTGGACTGTTCGTGTAGCGCAAATCGCACTCGCCGACAGAGAAGTGCTTCAGTCCCCTCAAACAACTCTATAGCCAACAACCGAGTTGTCTTTGCATGTTGCTAAATCAAACTGGCCACATCTCTCTTTCTACTAACACCACATTAGCTCTTTAGTTGTCACTTCTTTGCAGAAATGCACCTTGACAACAAAAGAGGAGCTTATGTTATCTCTGGAAAGTGGGGCAAACGTCAACCAATTCAATTGACAAACGAAATCACCACACAATGGTAAAAACTATCCCTATGACAGGTAAAATCCCAAAAAAAAACATAAAAGAAAGCTCAATGAGCTAACGACTCACCAGAAGTTCCCTCAAGTTCTTTTCATCATTTCTTTCCTTCAAATGTCTTCGCTTCACTTCAAGACACTATTTACCAAGGAAAGACTACCTTTTTTTTTAATGGAAGAAGCAGAAGGGGTGGTTTCCTCTAAATTTCATTCGTTGTTCTCTCCTATGTATTTGTTTTTGGGAAAAAAGAGCTAAGGGTAACACGCCAAGTAGGGGTCGAACCTATGAGTTTCTGCTTAGGAAAGAAACACTCTATCCGCTGAGCTACAGGCGCTTATTGTACTCTCTCCTACGTTAAGACTTGTATTTCCTATTCTTTGAACTAATTTTTAATATATTTGTTTTATTCTTCACTTTGTGCCAGAAAATATGTTTTTCTAGTAAATAATTTGAAGAGAATTTAGATAACACAATACTCTAAAGGAACATATCATCATAAGTTAGAATTGTGCAAGGAAAGACGAAAGTCTAAGTTACATTATATTTCAAGCTTATCAATTCAAAAGTCAAGAAAATAATCAAATCTTGATAGAATGTTTTACTTAAGAAAGTATTTCATTGTGCAAGAAGATACCACTCAGTACATTGTTCCCTAACCTGGAATAGTGTGAATCAAGTTAACTTTGTATTTTAGGTCTCCGGATAATTTTAATAAAATGTGTCCAAAAGATAAATAGATGTTTATCCACAAACACTTGCATAGATAATTATTAAATTATAAATATTAAAAAATTAAGGCACTATATGTTTGCATTGAGAAGTCATGGCCCTCTCTACTCAAATTCTCGGCATTCTCTATAGGGTCCAAGAATAACTTATTTAACAAATAAAGATTATACCAGTATGTTTTTAAAATTATATTCATACAATCAATGATTGACCCAGGATTTTTGCTCAGGGAGTTCAAAGTATAAAGGAGAACTTCAGGTGGTAATGTAAGTGTGCGGTGAGCGTAGTAGTCCCTCAACATGTTCTTTGTACAAGAACCATAAATATTTCATTGGTTCATAAAATAAAGACTAAACTAATCAAATATATTGAGGACAAAGATACATTCATAAGAATTTTAGTGGATCGACTGTATTACATAAGTTAACTCCTAAAACACGTGAAAATTAAATGATGAAAAAGGGAGCAAGATGGGGGAAGAAAGATATTTACCTTATCATGCTAAATTTAACTTACTTTATCATATTGTATTAATCATTTCTTTCTACTTTTATCATGCTCCATCGAGCATTCTTAAAATTTCTTATGCTTTTTATACTTTAAGTTTTATCAATCACATATTACTATGAAAATCGTCAAGATTCTCTAAAAGTGTGTAAGAATAGAGTTACTAAAATTATAATGCATATTCAGAAGATAAATAAATAGCATCGTCAATTTTTTTAGTTCATATAGTTCAATTTACTAGGTTAGTCATAATTTGTAAAAAAAGACAAATAACGAATAAATAAAATATGTTTAGTTCCATCTACTCTAAAAATAGAATTTAAAATATAAAAGAAATTTCATGAATTCTATAAATTAATATTTTTGAAAGTATGTTTGCGATATTTAAGTTTCTTCATTCAATTACAACTAATTTACCTTTTTTTTTTTAAAAAATAAATTATATTTCTATCTCATCAATTTCTAGTTAAATATAATTCATCATTTTTAAAAGAGTTATTTAAGTTAGTATATGAAAAAACAGTTACGTTGAAACAAAATAAATAATAGATATAAAAAGAATAAAAAAGAAAAAGAAAAAGAATGTGTCCAGAAGAAAGTCTAAGCCCAAAATGTTCCATTCTCCAAAGCATTTAAGGGAGGGAAAAAATATTGTCAATGGGAATCGAACCCGTGATCTAGGAGCATTTGTTGAACCACTTATCCGCTGAGCCAAGGCTCTATTTTATTTTTAGGGGGTTCATTTTAATATATACGCATAAAATCAAAATTTGACGTTATATATACAGTGTAATTTTTTGACGAGGAGGTTCGGGTGAACTCCCTCGGATCCACGTAGGTCCGCCCCTGCATACAATCTATATTAGCTTTACAACAACATATTCCTCAATATGTACTCATACAAATGATCTATCAGCTACAAATCAGTTAACTTCATTAAACATACTTAATAGGCTCATGAACCTACCATTGTAAATATATAGTATGTTAGCTGCTACTACCTTTGTCAACTTTAGTTTAAGCTTTGAATAACTCTATAAGCAATCCCTCTTACTTGACTTGAGAGGGCTATGGATTGCACTTACATGTGATCAATTCCTCAGAGAGATCCATTAATGGCAATGACATTTTATACATATGTCACCCGTGAAAATCAATAGCCCCATAAAATCAGCAGCACTGGCATTGATACTAAAGTGCATTTTTGTTTAAATATTGAATTTCTCCCTTCTACCCCCTAATGTTAACTACATAATCGAATTCCAAACAAAAAATATATGCTAGAAATAGAGAAAGTAAATCTCTTTTGAATTATAGATTCTAGTCACCGGCTATTTTGGTTCCAACTGATAAATTGGGCATAGAACCCTCCAAGCTAGCTATTCTAAGAACTTAAATTTTCATCTGAGTTCTGAGTTCAGAGATAGAATACATGTTGTCTCTTGGACATCTAGACATCTCAGGAGATACTTTAGTTGGTAAATGGTTTCAATAATACATTTGGCATCTCAAAAGAGCACATCATTTGTTATATGATTGCTTGAATTTCTAGAGCTTCTTTGTTCTTTTTTTAATACATTGTTAGGCACAGTTTTTTAAAGATTTCATGTATGGCATTTTATAATGAATTTGTCAAATACAAAATAAAATGAAAAAATTGTAGTTGACTGGTTACATTCATTGTTTGATAAAGTAGGTATAGAAGTGTAGAACTATGAGAACTTAAAAGAAAAGGCACCAAAGAAATTGTTCTGAAGCCTTTCTATAGTCCCAAATGGACAGAATCCCTACTGTTTAATTTAGATTATGTTGGAATGTATGCGTCCACGTATATCAATGGGACCAGGTCCTCGGCACAGTTGCGAAACAAGCAGTAAAGTAAATGCTGAAGTTAAAGATTGCACAACCAACTTTACGTGGAAACCTCTTTGCTCAAAGGGAGTAAAACCACGACCTGTCCTGCCAGGACTTTTCAAATTTCTTTCACTAATCTTCTCAAGCAAAAGTAAAAGCCAGTTTACAAACTGAGATTAGCCTACTAATCCCAACTCTAAGCAATACCTCCTATTACTTAGAAGAGCCAGAGCAGATACAACACTGCCCACTAAGCTATCACCCCTATATAACTTAGATTTTGCTAAGTGGATACCATACCGCCCACTAAATCAACTAGCTCCTAGATGATTTAGACTTTGACTAAGCAGATACAACACTGCCCACTATACTAATCCTGACCGATTAATAAAGACTTTAGAGTAAGACCCTAAGTTACCCTTAACCTAGTTCTTTCAATGATTCACACAAGTTTGAAACGTTTCTTTCACAAGTGAAACGAATCCTACAATGTAAGCACTATTACAAGCAAACAAAGTAACAGCTGGTACAGGAAGCACTTGAAGCAATCGATCAGGTCCCTGATGTTTTGAAGCTTGAAATATCTCTCTTTGAATGAATGAATGAATAATGTTGTTTGTTCTTGGATATATTTAGACATGGAAAGTTATTATCCAATGAACAAGCAACCTCATCGCTTCTGATTGGTGGAGTACTCTGCAGCTTCACCAACTTTCTGACATAGACAGCTTTCCAGCTGTACAACACTTTGACCACTGGACGAGTATTCATACTCTGCAGAGGATCAGGTCCCTGCACTTGTGAGGAGATCATCAAAACATCAAGGAACATAAGCACTTATCAATTTCCCCCTTTTTAATAATGACAAACAGCCTACATAGAGCCTCACGTGAGTGTAAAGACATTCATTCAATATACACGACAAATTCCAACTTTGTTCAGTGCAACAATGTTCCCCCTTAGTTCAATGCCCCTAATTCCACTGCCCCGACCTTTACGACAAACACTTCCCCCTTTTGACATCATTGAAAAGGTGAAGCAGTAAACATATTCAAGTTAAATGCAAGGCAGTAAAGAATTCAGGGCCTTGGGCCACACAGAACATGTGCATGTAAGCAAAAAGAGAATATTAAGCCACACATGAACAGGGCAGAAACATAAGTAGCATTAGATCACAAATACTGACCACTATAGTCAGTCAAAACAACACAAAGCCACAAGATTTTAGGATAATAAGGTGGAACAACAAAACAAAACAACTAGAGAGACAAGACACATTTAGGACGGAGGATGGGAGGAATTAAAAGTGCGCATCAACATCATCATGCGCTCGTTTGCACTTTCATGGGCCTGTATCAGTTGCTTGTTTAGGGACTTAATTTCCTAATTGAGAGAGGCATTTGTCTCCAGCAACATCACATTTTTGTCCATCAACTCTTGGAGCACCATCTTATGACCCTCACTGGTACCATGTCCCCTCGAAACCGCCTTATGTAATTTAGACTTCAGTTTAGCAATTTAAACCTCCTAGTCATTTAGAATCTTAGTGAGATCAGTTACTTCCCATTTAAGAGTAGCCTGCAACTCTAGAACATCTGCCATTTGAGATCGACCCCTAGCTTGTCCCTCAATGCACCCACATTCCAGCATAATGGCAGAGATGTTGATCTCTTCAAGCTCATCAAGCTTCTCCATGAGAAAAAGATCAGCAGCAGATGCCACTGTTCTCTTTTCAGTTCTGGGCACTAACACTTTGTTGATGAAATAAAAAATCAACTGATATTCCCCTTTGAGAAACCTTTTCGATAACCCTGCATTTTTGACATCTCCACATTTTGTGGTAAGTTTTATGAAGTCACTGGATGGTTTACAACCTTCAATCTTTCGAATTCCTTCCACAGGAACCCCTAAAATGATCCCCAATATTTCTTCATCCACACATGTTTCAACATTCCTGACAGTAGTCGTGATTCCACCACCTTCCAAAAGTTCCATTTTGTAGAAAAATTCACGCACCTCAGGTTCGTGCAAGTACGGAACTGGTGGTTCAAAGAGATGGTTCCAACCTTGAATGGAGACAGCATAAAAAAGACTTGACATGCCAAATTTGGTAAGAATTTCAGGGTCAAAGACTCTGTCATTCAAAACCTTTTGGTTCTCCACTGCCGTTATCCGCTCCTCCTTTATCATTTCCTTTTCTTCACTTTGTTTTTGCACCCTGGGACCTGGTCCCTTTATGGGTTTTGATTTTTTCAGCCACTTGTTTTCTAACTTTCTCCTTTTTCACTGGGGATTTCTTTGCACTCTTCTGACTTCCTTTTGATTTAACCCTTTCTTTCTCACTTTCTTTTCTTTTCTTAGTCACATAAGCAACAACATCCTCTGACTCAGTATCACTAGATTTGATAGGGAAAGGTGTAGAGGTAGGCTTTTTAGGTTCAATACTTTCCCTCCTCATTTTCCTTGCCCTTTCCGTTTGAACTCGGCTTGCTGCTATGGCACTCGTTTCACCAACTCCACAAACTGGAGTCGAAGGAGTTTCATTTGTAAGGGGTATGGAGAAGTTGAAAGAACTAGGGTTTTCAACTTCTTGGGAGATAAGAGTCTGGGAAGAAGAGATGGAGTTAGACAGTTTGGGATAGAAGAGAAGATACTTGAAAAACAATTAGAGAATCAGAAGGAAATAACTGAAGAGATTTGAAGAATTTGATTCTCTAAATACTTAGTTTTAGATAGAGTTAAAAGGGTATCGGGTCCCCAACAGTAGCGACCTTTGGTTTTTAAAGTGAAAAGACACTTGAAACTGACGCGATGAATGGGCAAAAAACGCGTGGTAGTGATGTTGACAGACAGACAGTGTAGCATAAGTGATACTAACCTCATGAGGACCAGGTCCCTTTTTCAGTTTGCGACCCTGCCTGTATGGTTAGATCTTCCCTTCAGCTAAACACACCATGAGTGTATACCTGCATTAAGGTACCAAAAGTGAATTCTTAAGTGACAAACATTAAACAAGTATAGATACCTGCCCTCCTTACCATAATCAAAATAGAAGATTTTTGTGCAAACTTGTTGAGGAATCAGGTAATCTTGTGCATCCCCAACCTCATCTTGTTCTTAATGAAGGATTCTTTACTCAGTGCCTTTGTAAAGATGTTAGCCAACTGATCTTCTGTCTTGCAGAATTTCATCACAACATTTTGCTTTTCCACATTGTCCCTCAGGAAATGGTGCCTCACATCTATGTGCTTTGTCCTCTTATGCTCCAGTTGCTGCTTGATCCACAGAAGATGAGCACAACAAGATGCATCAGCCACATATTCTGCTTCTGTTGTAGACAGTGCAACTGAATTCTTCTTCTTTGTCCCCCAAGAGATCAATGATGATCCTAGAAAGTGTGCCATGCCTGATGTACTCTTTTGATCCACAAGAATCCCTGCATAGTCAGCATCAGCATAGCCAATTAGATCAAATGAATCACCTGTTGGGAAGGTGAGGACCAGGTCCTGCGTTCCCTTCAGATATCTCATAATTCATTTGGCTGCCTTCAGATGTGACTCATTTGGTGCTGCTTGAAACCTTGCACACATCCCTACACTGAAGACTATGTCTGGCCTACTTGCAGCGAGGTATAGGAGTGACCCGATAATTCCCCTGTACATGGTATGATTTACCTCTACACCATCTTCATCTAAGTCAAGTTTCACACTTGTGCTCATAGGAGTGTCCAGAACCTTTGCCTAAGTAAATTGAATTTCTTGAGCAATTCTTTCATATACTTCTCTTGACGTATTGAGGTGCCTTGACACGACTGTTTGATTTACAAACCTAGAAAGAAAGTAAGCTCCCCCATCATGCTCATTTCGAATTCACTACTCATCAACTCAACAAACTCTTTGCAAGTGGGTCTGAGGTGGCTCCAAATATGATTTCATCTACATATACCTCTTTTGAACCCATTTGCAAGGAGGAACTTTGACAGGCGTTCATACCAAACTCTGAGAGCTTGTTTTAAGCCGTACAAAGCTTTATCCAATTTCAGCACATGATTTGGCAGTTCTACATCTTCCAAAGCCTGGATGATGTTTGACATACACTTCTTTCTTCAGGTTCCCATTCAAGAAAGCACTTTTGACATCTATTTGAAACAATTTGAATTCCATGTGAGTGTCGAATGCTATCAAGATTCTTATAGATTCTATTCTGGCTACAGGACCTTTTGCACAGGCGTCACATACTTTGTCATTGGAAAACTTCAGCTTTGGTAGTCCGCGGACCAGGTCTCCTGCAACAAGCTTGTTAAGTAAAGAGGTACTTACATGACCCAGTCATCTATGACAAAGATTTGCATCATCAGTTTGAGCACTCAGACACGACAAGTTGTCTCATTTAATAGAATCAAGATCAGCAACATACATATTCTTGACTCTTTTTGCAGACATCACAATTTTCTTAGTTGCACAGTTTGTAACCACACACCCTTCAGATATGAACTTGACTTCATTTCCCTTGTTGCAAATATGAGACACACTTAAGAGATTAAACTTCAGACCATCCATATAGTGTGCAGTATCTATGGAATGATTTGCAGTTCTTCCTATCTTGCCAATACCAAGAATAAACCTTCTTTCCACCGCCAAATGACACACCACCACCTTGGTGTGCTTCCAAAGAGAGGAAGTTTTGAGTATTTCCAGTCATATTCCTTGAGCATCCACTATCCATGTACCAACATTGACTGCTCCCTCTCTTTTGCACAAGAGTCACTTATTAGACTTAGGAACCCACTTCAAACGGAGTTCCCAAAAACTGTCAAAATGTTTAATGAGAAACCTTCCTGTCTATGGAGGTAAAGTGTTCTTGCTAAAATGGTAACCAGGACCAGTAACAACTTTTCTTGATTTAAGAAACCTCTCCTGACTTTCTTTTACTCTCATCAGCTTCTCACACTTCTCTTTCAGATGACCATTTTTGCCACAGTGGGTGCACAAAAGGTTGTCTGAGACAGACACATATTTACTATATGGATTGTAAGGGGGCTCTATCTGTCTACAACCTAAGCCCTTTCTACTATTGAATTGTTGACTTGCTAAGTTCGTGAGAATTTTAGACGAGTCAGTCCACTTTAGAGAGTGGTTCAATTCTTCCTTGATCTTACATATATCCTTCACTAGCTGAGAGTTTCTTTCTAAGGAGGCAACTAACTTGGACTCAAAGGTCTTAAGTTTTTCTTCTAGTTCAACCTCAAAGTCGCTGAGTTTCCTCTTCCCCCCTTTAGAGGTACCAGGTCCCTCACTGGGTTCCAGACTATCAGTCTCAAAGATACCTATTCTTACACTCAATTCAGACATTTGAGCATTAAGAGCTGAGTTTTCATCCTCGCACAGACTCAACTTTTCACTTAGCATCAAATTTTTAGAGGTCAGTTCATCAACTGAGTCAATTAATAGAGCAACAAGTTTTCTCAAAATTTTAATGGGAAGAGAGTCTAAAGCATCTTTAAGATCGAAAAGAGTTGCCTCATTTTGATCCTTTTCTTCATCGGATTTAGCCATTAAAGAGAAAATGGAGTTGAAGACATTTTCATCATCTTCTATAGCCATCATTGAAGCATCTGCATGACTTTCTGTATCTTCTTATGACTCATTTGAATTATTTCCCCAAACAGCCAAGGCTGTTCTTACCAGTTGATCAGCTTGAGCCTTCCTTCGAGCATGGTCTGGGACCAGGTTCCTCTTGCGAGGTCTGAAGTCCTGAGTTTTCTACTGTTGGCTGGGACAGTCCCACAAAAAATGACTAGGTTTACCACCTTTATGACAAAGGTCATTTGCGTTTGCTGCTATGCTGGTCGAAACATTCTTTTGAAAGACGTCATATTTCTTGATGATTTTCTGAAACCTTTTAGTAACATAGGCCATTTCATCCTCCTCCCCAGTCACATCATTTTGTGAGGTTTTCAGAGAAACAAATTTCTCCTTTTTTCCCCCCTTCATGCTTGTCCCTTGCTTTTTGTTCAGCTAGTAAGTCTGGAGATTTCCAATAAGCTCATCCATGGCAAGTGTCTTCAGATCTTTTGCCTCTGTTATAGCATCAACTTTGCTTTCCCATGACTTGGGAAGAACCTTGAGAATCTTGCGAACTTGTTTATTTAAGGGAATGGGCTCACCTAAGCACCTTAGTTCGTTGGTGATGGAAGTGAATTTTGAGTTCATTTCAAATATAGTTTCACCTTCCTTTATACAAAAATTCTCGTATTGAGTCGTAAGCATATTGACTTTAGACTCTTTTACTCGTTGTGTTCCCTCATGGGCTGTTTGGAGACAGTGCCATATCACTTTGGCTGATTCACAGGCAGAAATTCTATTGTATTCATCGGATCCAATCCCACACACTAGGATCTTCTTTGCTTTATAGTTCTTCTCTATCTTTTTCCTGTCCATCTCATTGTACTCCTTTCTAGTTTTGACAACTGTTGTAGTGAGTTCTCCGTCTTTTACTTCCTTTGTGGGAATGTATGGTCCGTTGAGGATTACATCCCACAGCTCAGTGTCTTCAGCATTGATATAGTCATGCATGCGATTCTTCCACCACCCATAGTATTGTCCATTAAAGCGGGATGGTCTGGTAGAAGACTGACCTTCCTCCATATTGGGTGGAGCAGCCATTCATTCAGGATTTTTTTTTTCTTGGTGTTAACCAAACTAAAAAGTGAAGCTCTGATACCACTTGTTGGAATGTATGCGTCCACGTATATCAATGGGACCAGGTCCTCGGCACAGTTGCGAAACAAGCAGTAAAGTAAACTCTGAAGTTAAAGATTGCACAACCAACTTTACGTGGAAACCTCCTTTCTCAAGAGAGTAAAATCTCGACATGGCCTGCCAGGACTTTTCAAATTGCTTTCACTAATCTTCTCAAGCAAAAGTAAAAGCCAGTTTACAAACTGAGATTAGCCTACTAATCCCAACTCTAAGCAATACCTCCTATTACTTAGAAGAGCTAGAGCAGATACAACACTGCCCACTAAGCTATCACCCCTAGATAACTTAGACTTTGCTAAGCGGATACCACACCGCCCACTAAATCAACTAGCTCCTAGATGATTTAGACTTTGACTAAGCAGATACAACACTGCCCACTATACTAATCCTGACCGATTAATGAAGACTTTAGAGTAAGACCCTAAGTTACCCTTAACCTAGTTCTTACAATGATTCACACAAGTTTGAAATGTTTCTTTCACAAGTGAAACGAAACCTACAATGTAAGAACTATTACAAGCAAACAAAGTAACAACTGGTACATGAAGCACTTAAAGCAATCGATCAGGTCCCTGCTGTTTTGAAGCTTGAAATATCTCTCTTTGAATGAATGAATGAATAATGTTGTTTGTTCTTGGATATATTTAGATATGAAAAGTCATTATCCAATGAACAAGCAACCTCGTCGCTTCTGATTGGTGTAGTACTCTGCAGCTTCACCAACTTTCTGACGCAGACAACTGGAAAGCTGTACAACACTTTGACCACTAGACGAGTATTCATACTCTGCAGAGGACCAGGTAGGGGCACTTGTGAGGAGATCATCAAAACATCAAGGAACATTAGCACTTATCAGATTATAATTTTTTGTTGATATAGCTAGTTTAGACTTATCATGGATGTGGTTACTGCAATACAATGACATATTCAAAACATATTGCTTGTTGTCTTTTTAAGCCCATATTTTTTCATGGCTAACATGATTTTCTGTGATTCACAATTTCATTAAACATGTTTAGAAGGAAACTAAAGCACACAAAAAAAGGTGATCCAAGCACAGGAAAATGCCGACCCACAAAATTTTGAATTCGCATACCTCAGTAACTTCAAAATGCAAGCAAAGCAACAACATTAGAATATTCATGTCCCAAATTGTATAACCAAATGGGAAAAATATATATCCTAATGAAAAAAGAGACACCCAAAACAGGAGGAAACATAAACAACATTTATCCAAATTTCAGGTAAAAGAAAAACACAGGAGTACATATTAACAACATTTATCCAGCTTCCACGTCAAAGAAATAACATACTTACTACAATGAACTTGGAAAAATGAGACACGTCTGTCCATCACTCGTCTTGAAACTTACATACATGCATATTGAAAGAGGAAGAACAATATGTTTTAAAATGGTCAATAGAAATAAAAGGAAGAATTCAAACTCAGTATGGAACGTCAATGATATTAACCAGCTATAGTTTCCAAATTAATTTTGATAACCAGGCTAAGGGTTCAGAGCATAAATGTAGGATTTAGAAGCAAAATTAAGAGAATTTCGATAAGCCTTGAATGTTTCTGTTAACTCTTATCATCTGCAGATTTACACTTCAAAGAGAATATTATAAGTAATTATACATCATAAATAAGCATACAAATGAATAATCTCAATTTATTGACACCTAGGGCAAGTCTACTTCAACTCACTACGAAAACATGGTTTTTCTTTCTTATTTATACGACAATAGAATAAGGACAATCCAAATGCTAGCAAGTACATAAGTTATACAGAACCTCCTAAGAAATTAAAAGTTATAAAAAAATTGAGATCCTACTGCTCAACGTGAAAATGAAGGGTGTGTTTGGTATGAAGGAATGTTTTCCAATTTTCTCATGTTTGGTTGGGTTAAATGTTTTGGAAAATGTTTTCCATATCAACTCATTTTCCTCAAATTTAAGGAAAATGACTTCCCTTCAAAACTTAAGGAAAACATTTTCCAAAACTCTCATCCAACTTCAAATTACAATTTTTTTTGTTGAAAAAATCAATTTATTTTGTCCCTACCCTTAAACCAGCACCCATCCCCCCCAAAAAAATATATAATTAAAGCTTGTTTTTAAAAAATGTTTTTAACTTCAACTTTTCTACCCCACCCTCACCCCTACACCCATCCCCCTAACACCTCCCTCTCCAAAAAAAATAAATATTAAAAGTTTTTTTTAAAAGATATTTCTAATTTCAATTTTTTGTTTTTTTACCCCTCCCCTAACCCACCCCCGCCCCCCCCCCCCCACCAAAATTGAGTTTGTTTTTAAAAAAAAAATCAACTTTCAAATTTCATTTTTTTCACCCCTACCCTCAACCCCCTACCCACCCACCTCCCAAAAATTATTTTTAAATTTGCTTTTAAAAAACAATTTCAATTTCAAAAATTCATTTTTTAACCCCTACCCTCGACCCCCCCACCCACCCCAAAAAAAATAATTTAAGTTGTTTTTAAAAATAATTTCAATTTCAAAATTTCATTTTTTCAGCCCTACCGTCAATCCTCCCCCACCCCCCTGCCTCCCCACCCCAAAGCGGCCCCTTGCCTCCCCATCCAAAAAAAATTTAAGTTTGTTTTTAGAAAATATATTTAATTTCAAAAGTTATTTTCTACTTTAGTAAAAATAAAAGATATTTCTCAAAAAATATTTTTCATTCACAAATCAAAACACTAAAAATCTTTTCCGAAAAATATTTTTTATTCACCAATCAAAAATCTACTTGTTTTCCAGGAAAACATTTTCCTTCATACCAAACACACCCGAAGTCTCAATTGTCAAACTAAAGAGATCAAATACATTATTTGCTACTTAAGTGTTTATCAAGTACATAAGTAAATGCTTTCACACTTGAACTCTTCTTGTACGTGTTGTGTGTACTTTCAAGCAATATGACTTCTTGCTAAATGAACGATTTCTGACAAAGTGCCCCATACCCGCACTAAGGGGTAACTTGAGATAAGATATAGAAACAATGGGATTATTTTGACTTGAGTCTTTCCCTCCTCATACAGTCTTGGCTCTAGTGAAGATAAAAAATCTTTCTATATCCTACTACAGGAAAAAACACTTACCACCCCCGTGTTGGAAAACAAATAAACTTATTTAAGCACTAAAAAGGAAAGCAACAATAAGAAATGGAATGGGAGAAGCTATAGTGTAGATCACTTTTCACTTTTTCGATAGTCTAGGCTTTGCTAATGGTTCTATCGAGTCTTCCTCTGATTCTTTTCATTTGTCATATGGATCAAATCACATGATCTCTATATGTATGTGCTGAGAAGGTGTATCACCTAGACGAAATGTAAATTAAAGTGGAAAATGGCTAAGGATGAAACAAACTCAAATTCCTAATAATGAAGTGAGTGAAATGAGTTTATGAAATGTAATTTGAAAATCTAGTATTTCCCCACAACAAGTTTTGAGAGACTCTTCACCTTAGAATTTAGAGAGAAGTGCAAAAACAATATTACATGAGTGTAGAAAGTAGTAGCCACAAAGAAGAAGTCGTATTCAACAGATTATTACCTTAAACTTTTGGGGTTCCACCTGACTTGTTGACTACGTTGGTTGGAAGTAGTTTTATGTGAAGAACATGTTATGTATATAGTTCGAATCAATTGACTTTTATATTCCTTCAAAGTTTAAAGGAAATTTAATCAAATAAGTGACGTGCAGAGGAAACCCGACCTCTAAACTTGATGGCCAATAACATGCTAGTACAAACAGAAAACACAAAGCATTCGTCTATCATTCAATTTTTTGAGAAGTAAAAATAATATAATCGCTAATTTGTATAAGTCAGATCCTTAATAGTTTGGTGAAAAGACAAAAGTACGGCCTGATTTGTTTGGATGTTTTTTTCTCTCGATTAAGTGTCCTAATTCAATCAATTTCATTAAGCTGTATCACATGAATTGTGTTCTTGCCAATTTTTTGCATATTTTCTATAGTGGTCATTTATAGCCGCAGTAAAAATCAAAATCAAATAAGCAATATAAAACTAGTTCATGATTTTACATCTTGAAAGCCTCAAATAAGATTAGGTTAAGCTATTTTTCTATGGAAAACTAAAAATGGAGTCTTATAAAACTATATTCTATAGCAGCATTTACTTTAATCCAACAACATGGCATCAAAATTAGAACATACATGATTTTGTGGGGAAAATTTTCAGCGCCAAAGGGGAAAAAAGACGAAGAAAAGACCATACCTATGACAACCAAGAAAAAATGAATTTACTGGTGTCCTAAATGATCGATTTAATCTTGAACAACAGCCTTCTTCTTCATAACTACCAGAGCCGTAGAAGTCGAAACATTAGTGTCTCTTCCATTGTTTTGCATTGGAAGAAAGAAAAAATGGAAGCTAGTGGAAATCAATGGAGTAAAGAAGGTGGAATCCATGTGTCACTAAAGGAGGAAAGGGTTTGGTAAAGAGTTGTGTTGCACTACACGTGTAACAATAAATCAAACTAAAAGTACCAGCAACGTTACCTTTTGTACAATTTAACAATGCAGTGTTCGTCCCTAGCCTTGTTGGCTTATAAATAAGAAGTAATATATATATATATATATATTGTTATATAATATTAATAATAAATCAAAGAAAGAAGATAAATAACAAAAGAAGAGAAAGAGAACAAAATAGAGAGAGCAACACGATAAAGGAAAAGGGGAAAAGTAATAGTATTCTTTTTCCTATTTTTGTGTGTATACTTAATATACAAGTAAAAGACTTATTTATAAGTCTCAAAATGTATGTTACTTGGGGATATATGTTTGCTATAGTGGGTGGGCCCATAAGCCACATGGACATTCACTATTTTACAACACTCCCCCTTGAATGTCCATGTAAAAAAATAAAAAATTAGTGAAACAATAAATATGTATTGCTATACTTAATATGCATTGCTTGCTGCATTAATACAAATTGCTTGAAGGAAGCTACTTGTAAGTTGAATGTATGAACCTACTTGAAGAGCTACTTGTAAGTTGCTTTGAAACCTGTTTGTGTAAGCTGCTTAGAGGAACTTGCTTGCAGATCTGTTTGTAAGTTGCTTATAGAAATAACTTAACAAAACTAAAGTAAAAATGAAAACCAATAGAGAGAGTACTTGAACATAAACAAAGAGAGAGAATAAGATTGGAATTGCTGTGTATATTTTGTTATATAAATTTGATGCCTATTCATAGGCCAAGGACATGTGGCAATTTGTGGCTTGCAAAGCTAACCACACTTTGGCATGAGTGAAACATTTCTACCATGCTAACTCCACATGGCATCCACAATTTTACAACATTTTTTAGTTTGTGCAATTTTGTAAATTCAACATGGACCAGGGAGCAAAACATAAAGTTTTAGAATGTAGTGACCATTTTTGACAAGAAGTCAAGAACACACCTGATAGATGGTGTAATGTGGGTAAAGCCACTAGCAAAACTGAGGATGAAGTGAAAATATATTATGAAAAACTTGTGGAAGACATATGACATAATATCTTGCGTCAATGGTTTTTTTATAACTTGCAGATCTTTTTTCATAGTGTAATTTCACTTTTTCCTCAGTCTTGCCATTGACCGGAGTCATATTACGCCATCTATCATAGTACCCTTGTCATGAATAGCCTACTTAGTTTCAAACTTCTTGTTTTGCTGGCGAGTCCATGTTGAATTTGATGTCATTTATGCAAATACAAAGAAATCAAAGAACACTATCCGATGATAAAAAGTGGTGCAAAAAAAAAAGTCAACATTGATATTCTATATATAGAAATTAAGAAATATGGTGGGCCTGAAAATATAATATGCTCATTCTTCTTTTTCCCAGCTGCTTTATACATTTTATTTCTTCTTCAAATTAGTCATAATTAATATATTAGTCGCTTAATATAACGACTCGAATGCTTTCACGAAAGGTGGAGGATTGACTCCATAGAGAGAGAAATTTAACAACTCGACTAGAGTGGATCCTAAGAGTCTTCACCCCTTCCTTTGAACCGTCAACATGCATACTACAAACATATAACAAGGCTGTTCAACAATACAACCCTTTGAATATGCATTATCATTTGAAATGATATTTCACTATAATACCTAAATTCTTTTTCGAAACTGGTTTTTCTAGCTGTGTTATATAATATGTTTTCTTTACCAACATTCTGATAAAACTATTTCAAATCAATCAGGCCCTAAAGTGAGTATAGTCAACCAATATTGTTCAAGTGCGTGCATTAAAAAATTGAAATTAATATAAAATCTTGAAATTCTTCTTACTTATGCATATCGTAAAGAATGCGATAGATTTTCACCTCATTATATAAGTAGGTAAATCTTGTAAAACAACCTTTCATCCTATTGGAAATTAATATAAAATCGAAATTTGAATGTGTTTGGTAAGGTATTTTGGCCTGATATACTAATAATTATACGAAGGTAAAGGAAAGTCATCTTATATAAAAATTAAAGAACATAAGAAACATTCTATGTTTATGATAATGGCACATTAAAATATTTTTCTCCTAAACTTCTTTGTTTGAACTATTGACTGTGAAAGTTTAATTTTTTAATATTAACTTATAATAATTTCTTTCTAGAAAAGATTTTCCTGATGAATAAAAACACTTAAAATAAGCCAATTCAAACCATCTCCAAATTGCATAAAGAAAGTTCTTTCCTTAGTTCAAAGAGCAGAACAAAGAAGTCATGAAGAGAGTTAACCTAAATCCTTAAAATATTACTCCCTCCATTTCAAATTAATCAAACTATTGAGGTGTTTCACACCCTTTAAGAAAAGAAGATTAAAACATAAATTAGGCTTAACTTTTCATTGTTATCCTTATTAATTATTGTCAAATTTATGATTAAAATAACTAAACATTAATTAATAACTAATTCCAATACTAACTAATGAAGGGTAAAATTGGAAGAACATTTTAAAAGTAGTCTTGAAAATTGAACAATTAAGTTAATTTGAAAAATAAAAAATGTTTCAACAATTCAATTAATTTGAAATGGAGGGAGTATGATATTGAGAACACCAATTAGGGCTTTTTCCACCATTAGTTTCAGGGAAAAACCCTCCCCTAATGATAATCACCTAAGAATCTAAGTTCTACGGATCGAAAAACGGATTAGGGGAGTGAAAATCTTACCTTTAGAGCTAGAAGAGGTGGAAACCTGTCAAGAACTGGCCCTGGTTCATTTCTTAGCTCTCAAGAATGAAAGTTGCAGAATAATAACGTTTTTGGGGCTTTTACCCGACTTTATTTGCGACTGAGCCGCTACAGTGGACCTTATCCCGCCACAGCGGCCCCGCCCTGGTGGGAATAATCCCACCACAACGACTTACACGGAGATAGAACCTCAAAATTTGAGTTCCAAACCCCCTTTTCACAACACACCTTCAACCCATGATGTTCAAAAACTACCATTTCACGCTAAGATCAGTTTCGGGAGTTCCATTCGTCTGAATTTGATTCCATAAAGTCGTATGGGTTCCTTATTGTCTTAGATATCTACTCATGTGATCAAATTGATAATTAGATCCCCCATTCACTACCATATTCCCCTAGACCTCATTGACTCAGATTTTGTCCAAATCTGGACTAGGCTAGGAATTTCCAGTTTACTACTCAAAAGTTTTCTGGCCCCAATTCTTCCCCCATTGGGTTTTCCATAACGATGGGAACATGTCGTTACAATAGATACCAATTTATCCATCAATCATCCCCGAGTGATAAACTAGGAAAAATTGGCTAAAGTAAAAGTAGAGTAGTACCTGAATCGTCAAACAACTGGGGATACTTGTCTCGCATGTCCTTCTCGGTTTCCCAAGTAGCTTCCTCAACTGGACGATGCTTCCATTAAACTTTCACGGACTTAATATCTTTGGTCCTCAGCTTCCGGACATCACGATCAAGAATTGCAATCGGTTCCTCCTCATACTGAAGGTCTTTGTTTAACAAAACAGAGTCCTATTTTATGATGTAATCCCCGTCCCCATGATACTTTTTAAACATGGACACATTAAATACCGGATGAACTTCTGATAAGCTAGGAGGTAATGCCAACCTATAATCCACTGGTCCTACACAGTCAAGAATTTCGAATGGCCCATTGTATCAAGGACTAAGATTTCCCTTCTTGCCGAATCTCATCACCTCTTTCATGGGTGACACTTTAAGAAGAACTTTATCACCAGTCTGAAATGACATGTCCCTTACCTTATGGTTTGCATAATTTTTCTGTCGACTTTGGGCTGCTAAGGGCTTAACTTAATGCTTCGTACCTTATCCTGAGCTTCCTTCACTAAGTCAACCCCCAAAGGTTTCACATCTGCAGCCTTAAATCATCCTATGGGTGATCTACATCCCCTCCCATAAAGTTCCTCAAATGGTGCCATGTCAATGCTGGAGTGGTAACTGTTATTGTACGAGAACTCACACAAAGGTAGGAACTTATCCCAATATCCTCCAAAGTCAATCACACATGCCCTCAACATGTCCTCTAACACTTGAATAGTCCTCTTTGACTCCCCGTCTGTTTGTGGATGAAAGGTTGTGCTAAAGGTGAGTTGAGTGCCCAATTTATCATGTAATTTTCTCCAAAACTTGGATGTGAACTGCGTACCATGGTCTGAGATAATCGAAAGGGGCACCCCGTGCAGCCTCACTATCTCTTTCACATAAACCTTAGCCAACTGCTGGGCATTATAGTCTATTTTGACTAGAATAAAATGGGCTGACTTAGTCAATCTGTCAACCACTGCGCAAATAGAATAAAAATTTCCTAATGTCTTGGGGAGACCAACCACAAAATACATAGCTATCCTTTCCCACTTCCATTCCGGAATTGACATTCTCTGAAGCAAACCTGTAGGTCTTTGATGCTCATACTTTACTTGTTGGCAGTTTTGGCACTTAGCCACATACTCAGCTATGCCTTTCTTCATGCCAGGCCACCAATAAAGTCGTTTCAAGTCTCGGTACATCTTGGTCACACCCAGATGAATGGAATACTGCGAACCATGAGATTCTGTCAATAATTTCTGAATCAAGTCATTTACTCGGGGACACATATCCTTCCTTTAAAACTGAGCACACCTCCCGCATCAAGAGTTGTATCTTGTGCCTTGCCAGACACTGTCTTCTTTCTGAGCTTATTCAAACTGTTATCCTTAAATTGTTTGGCCTTGATCTCCTCAATGAATGTGACCCTCACCTCAATTCTAGCTAACACCCCACCTTTTTTTTAGATTCCCAACTGCATGAACTTAGATTCCAAGGTTTGAATTTCCTTAGCCAAAGGTCGCTTGGATATACTCAAGCAAGCTAGACTACCCATACTCACAGCCTTTTGGCTTAATGCATCTGCCAGCACGTTAGCCTTACCCGGATGATACTGAATGGTCACATCATAATATTTGAGTAACTCCATTCACCTTTGTTGTCTCAGATTTAGGTCCTTTTGAGTGAATACATGTTGTAAGCTATGATTGTCAGTAAATACCTCACACTTGACACTATAAAGGTAATGCTGCCAGATCTTAAGGGTAAACACCATCGTTGTCAACTCCAAATCATGTGTCAGATAGTTTCTCTCATGCACCTTCAATTGTCGTGATGCATAAGCTATGACATTTTTATCCTGCATCAACACAATATCCAAACCCGAATGTGAAGCATCACAATAAACAATTAAATCTTTACCTTCCGCCTGTAGTGCTAGAATAAGTGTTGTGGTTAGAAGAGTTTTGAGCTTTTGAAAGCTCTCTTCACACTTGTCAGCCCACTCGAAAGGTACCTTATTTTTGGTCAGCGTTGTCAAATGTGTGGCGATAGAAGCAAAATTCTTCATGAACCTAAGATAATAGCTAGCGATCCCCACAAAACTCCTAACTTCAGTCACAGAGCTAGGCCGGACCCAATTCTTAACCGCTTCAATCTTTTGGGGATCTACCATTACCCCTTCCCTTGAAACTACATGCCCCAAAAAGGCAACTGAAGTCAACCAGAACTCACACTTCAAGAATTTAGCATATAACTTTTGTCTCCCAACGACACTTAAAACAATACGAAGGTGGTCGGCATGCTCTTCCTTAGTCTTCGAATAAACCAAAACGCCATCAATAAAGACAGTAACAAAAGAATCCATGAATGGTTTGAACACACCATTCATCAAACTCATGAAGGCTGCATGCGTATTGGTCAACCAAAACGACATCACTAAAAACTCATAGTGCCCATAGCGGGTCCTGAATGCCATTTTGGGTACATCCCCAGGCCTAATCTTCAACTGATGGTAACTAGACCTTAAGTCAATCTTAGAGAAAACTGGCACACCCTGCAACTAATGAAATAGATCATCTATCTGAGGTAACAAATACTTATTTCGAATGGTGACCTATTCAACTATCGATAGTCTATGCACTTCCTCATACTACCATCCTTCTTCTTAACATAAATGACAGGAGCACCCCACAGGGACACACTAGGACGGATGAAACCTTTTACAAGAAGCTCCTCGATTTGAGCTTTAAGCTCCCTCAATTTTGCCAGAGCCATGCGATAAGGAGCAATGGAGATGGGGCGGGTACCAGGTTCCAAATCAATGTAGAAATCTATATCTCTATCTGGAGGCATACTAGGCAAATCGATAGGAAACACTTCTCTAAATTCGGACACCACAAGAATAGACTCAATAGAGGGAAGATCTACCTCAACATTCCGAATATGAGCCAAATATGCCAAACACCCCTGCCCACCAGTTTCCTAGCCCGAATGGAAGATATGACTTTAGCTGGCTTAGGCTTGTACACCCCTGCCTACTCTAACTTTTTCCTACCCGGAATCTCTAGAGTCACAGACTTAGTGTTATAGTTTAACACAACATAATAGGAGGACAACCAAGTCATGCGTAAGATTATATCAAAGTCAGTCATATCCAAAATAACCCAAAAAGCCCAAGTTTGGAAACCCATAAACATAACAGGGCAAGCATGATAAACATGGGTGACTATGCCAGACTCTCCAACTGGGGTAGATACATGGATGGGGGCATCAAGTACATCACAAACCACATCAAATACCAAGTCAAACTGAACTGGCACGTATGAAAAAGTAGAACCCGGATCAAACAACACATTAGCTATTCGGTGACAGACAAAAATAGTAATTGTGATCACTACATCAGATGTATCCACCTTGGTCTTGCCTTGAAAGGCATAAAAATGAGCCTTGTCATCTTGACGGGCAACCTCTTGTGTGGTTGCGTTGCTCCCCTGCCTACATTACCATTACCCCAACCTCCACGGTCTCGCTGATTTCCTTCTCGCCCATCTTGTGAACGTCCTCTACCTTGCCCGCGGGTAACACTGCTTTAGTCAGTTGCTGCGCGGGGTCCAACATGCGTGGTTGGGGACAGTCTTTTCTCATGTTCTCAGGTTCCCCATAATTGTAGCAAGTACGATCGAAAGACGGTCAACCGCTAGCCGAAGATGCGGCTCCCTGGCTATCCTGAATGATATTGTGTTGTGGAGTTCCCGAGTAACAACCTGTAGAAACGGGCATGGCAGACTGAATTGGCCAGGCTGCAAGCGTCGACCTACCTGAACCTCTGGAGTAAGAACCTTGAAAGTTACCAGTGCTCTTGGCTTTCTTAACCAAAGCCTTAGCCTGCCCATCATGTCTAACTCCCTCTACTTTCTTCACAAAGTCGGTCACCTCATTAAAGCTTTTTCCTGTAGAAGTCATGTGAATAGACAATACCTGAAGTTCGGGGTTCAATCCTTTCACAAATAGATGAATCCTCTCCTCCTCTGTAGTTACCAATTGTGTAAAATATCTATACAAGCCATGTAACTTAGCCTCATAAGCAACTACAGTCATACCACCTTTCTCCAAAGTGATGAACTCATCTTTCTTCCGATCCCTCAAAGTCTGGGGCACATACTTTTCCAAAATCAGAGCATGAAACTTTGTCCAAGTGAGTGTGGGTAAAGCTGACAATCTGCATTCCACATAAGCTCTCCACCACTACTTAGCCTCACCCTGAAGTTGGAAAGTCACAAACTCTACTCAATATTGATGGACAGTACCCAACTTATGAAGCCTCTCATAACAATCCAAGATGAACTCATAGGCGTCCTAACTCTCAGAACCTTGGAACACATGCGACTTCAATTTCAAAAACTTAGTCAACATCTCATGCTCATTACCAGTCATCATAAGACCCAATAGGGGATGGAAAAAGGCATCAGTGCCTACTGTTCCACCCACCTTGGGAACAATAACAACAATAGGGGGATTGACGGGAATTTGAGTTGCTTGAACTATGGGAAGAACTCCAGGACCAACCAATCCTTTCAGAAAAGTCATAATCTGTTGAGCTAACACTGGGTCTAAGGAAGGAATACATATATTCTTAGCCTGTACCTCCTCATCTTGTCCAACCTCTTCCTCATTCTCAACCTCCATATTCTTCTCTATCTTTTCGTGTTGCGCAGGAGGGACCTCATTTCTGGGAGCATTCTCAACCAGAGCTCCATCCCTAGCGGGTGCTACCCTTCTTCGGCCTCTACTTCTTGGTCTTTCTCTACCCCTGCCTCGATCGCGACCTCTTGCTATGGACTCCTCAGCTGGCTCATTGACGGGAGCTACGGGTATGACGCCGTTGAATCTAGTGTTAACCATCTGCGGACAGAAGAGTGAAAGAGATTAGATACCAATTTTGATCACAAAATACCAATTGAAATCAAGTTATAGCACGAAAGGAGACAAGAGAAAATAAAGAGATTTCCTAAAGTCCAATAGCCTTTCGAAGAAAAGTACAGACGTCTCTGTAGCATTCTGCAAGACTCTACTATACTCATTTTGGTACATCGAGATCAACGAACCTAAGGCTCTGATACCAACTTTGTCACGACCCAGACCAACGTGATTGGCACCCACACTATCCCTCCGGTGGGAGAACCATTACTGCAATCCAACTAACCAAATAAACAGAAATTAAGATATTTTAAGATACAGAAGCATGCTTAAAGGTCTAAGAAAATTAGAGAGTTCCCATAAACTCCAAAAGTCTAACAAACAATTGCAGAAAACAACGCCTAGAACCTGAAAGTCAATGTACCAAAACTCTAATAACGACAATCTAAGAAGAAGGGGTACAACCCCAACTAACATAAGAAATATCTAAATAGTCTAAGTCTAAAGGAAATAGACTAAACAATAGGAAAAACTCCATGGTAGCCTAAAAGAACTGGCTCACCCTTGAAATCCGGTCTCCATCACTGATCTCCTAACTGAGGTCTATCAATAGCCGCCTGAAGATGCCATGTACTCGACAAAGAACGAGCAAATGCAGTATCAGTACACAACCACAGTGTACTGGTAGGATCATGTGACTATTCCAGTAAGTGAAACATATATAATCAGTCACAACATAGTAAACATGACATGTACAAATTATATATACACATAGGTTATCATTTCAGGAACAATGTACAATTCCACATTCTCAATATAATTAAATATGACAGTTCAATCGTCCTCTCATGGAATCCATACCCAAACTATTAGTGAGCCGGAATGTGAAACTCGATTCCAATTAATGTGTCGGAACGTGACCACCGATCCAATATATGTGTCGGAATGTGGCACCCGATCCAATATATGTGTCGAAACGTGACACCCGATCCAATCAACACAACCACAATCACAATCACACTCATAATGTACATACTCATAATCATACAATTAAGTGTTGAATCATGGCATACATTTGTGCATTCATTCTCATTTCATTAGGTTTGAGCAACATGCTTCATTCACAAACATGCATGCATTGCAATGAAGCAAATACCAACATACATCTCGAAAAACATGAAGTCAAACCATCACCTACCTTGAAACCAAGCTTGAATCCCCCGAAGGCACTTGAATCTTCCGTTTCTGGATTCTTTCCACTTGTTCGTGGTCTAAGAACAACAAATTAATACAAGGATCAATAAAAGAGGCCTAATTACCCGGATTACATTCGAAATTATCAACCCTAGGAAATACCCAAGATCCCAATACCCAACTTAAGGCTTTTTCCACCATTAGTTTTAGGGCAAAATCCTCCCTCAATGATAATCACCCAAGAATCTAAGTTCTATGGATCGAAAAATGGATTAGGGGAGTAAAAACCTTACCTTTAGCGCTAGAAGAAGTGGAAAACTGTGAAGAACTTTCCCTGGTTCATTTCTTAGCTCTCAAGAATGAAAGTTGCAGAATAATAATATTTTTGGGGTTTTTTCCTGACTTAATTCGCGACTTAGCTGCCATGGAAGACCCCATCCCACCATAGCGGCCCCGCCCTAGCGGTAATAATCCTGCCACAACGGCTTACCTGGAGACAGAACTTCAGAATTTGAGTTCCAAACCCCCATTTCACAACAAACCTTCAACCCACGACATTCAAAAACTACCCTTTCACGCTAAGATCAGTTTCGGGAGTTCTACTCTCCCGAATTTGATTCTGTAAAGTCGTACGGGTTTCTTAAAATCTTAGCTATCTACTAATGTGATCAAATTGATAATTAGATTCCCTATTAACTACTAGATTCCCCTAGACCTCACTGACTTAGATTTCGTTCAAATCTGGACTAGGCTAGAATTCCCAAGTTGCTACTCAAAAGTTTTCTGGCCCCAATTCTTCCCCCATTGTCTTTTCCATAACGATGGGAACATATCATTACAATAAATCACAAGAGAGAGATAAGCAACCAAATACAGAGAAAAGTGAGAGAGTGTAGATTTTCTCTGAAGCACTAGCAACCTTTTTTAAATCGCGATACCCACTTTGTTCCTTGTCTGATTTAGTGGATTTTTGGATATCTAGTTCCTTTCAACTTAATCTTTGATTGGTAATGGATAGAGGTGGATTCAGAATCCTGTAACTCCTAATTTTAGCTCATGAATAGTAGCTGCATTTTTTGTGATTTTACTCGTTTTACTTCTCTAGTTTTTAGTGCTATGTTGTAGTCATTGTTTCTAATTGTTTGACCCTTACTTTGTGGCTATTTTTGAAAATATTTTTGTAACTCTTGTTGATTATAGTAGATCTTTCATCCAATGGTATTTACTCTTTACTCCAAAGACGTTTTTCACATAAATCTTGGTGTCTGGAATGTTATTTTAGTTTTGCCTTGCCATATTTCACTACAAAAAAACCCTAAATTGCCAACAAATTTTGCTAACAACTTAAGTTGGTTAGTATTCTACTAACAAATTACCAACATATTTCTAACTGAATTATATTTTAAAACTTAACAACGAAATTCTCACAGATTACCAACCCAAATCTTACTAACTAAGTATTTTAGTTGGTAAATACGGCGGGAAAAAATGGCGCCAAATTTAGCAACATTTCATCAATGGATTACCAACTGAAATATTACTAACGCACACCTTTTGTTGGTAATATTACCAACGAAGTATATATCGGTTGGTAAATATGACAAAAAATTGTTTATATAATTTATTAACATATTACCAATGAATTACTAACCAAACATTTACCAACGGCAAGATTGTGTTGCTAAATTTACCAACCAAATATAAATGTGTTGGTAAATTAGTAACGAAATGTAATTTGTTGGTAAACTTGCCAACCAATATCCAATTAGTTGAAAATTTTGCCGACGAATAAAGATTGTAGTTAGTAAATTACTAACATCATTAAAATAGTTGGTAATATACCAACCGATCATTAATCCATTGGTAAATAAAATTTATTGGTAAATTATTAATTACTAACTTATATTTGAATAGTTGGTAAATTTATCAATTGAAGTTAAACTTTTTGGTAAATCAGCGTCTAGTGTTGAGGCTTTCATATTTAGTTTGTGTCATTAGGCGTTTTAACTTTTAACTTTTGGCCAAAATTTGACTTTGCTTTACATTTTTTGTAAACGTGCTCTGATGAGAATTTCGTCAGCGCGATTAGCTTTGGAAGGTCATTTTTATATCTAATAGGATGGTTGGTTCAGGTTTTGAGGCTTCCATTTTCAGTATGTGCTGTTAGGAGTTTTGATTTTTAAGTTTTGGTCAAAATTTAGATTTGGTCAATATTTTTGGTAAACGTGCTCAAATTAGAACTCTGTCAGTGTTATTAGCTTCGAAGGGTCATTTTTGAACTAACATGAAGGTTGGTTCAAGTTTTGAGGCTTCCGTTTTTTGTCTGTGCCGTTAGGTGTTTAAATCTTATGTTTTGGCCAAAATTTGACTTTGGTCGATATTTTGGTAAACGTGCTCAAATTAGAACTCTGTCAGTGTTATTAGCTTCGAAGGGTCATTTTTGAACTAACATGAAGGTTGGTTCAAGTTTTGAGGCTTCCGTTTTTTGTTTGTGCCGTTAGGTGTTTAAATCTTATGTTTTGGCCAAAATTTGACTTTGCTCAATATTTTTGTGAACGTGCTCAGATGAGAATTCCGTCGGCGTAATTAACTCCAAAGGTCATTTTTTATCTAATAGGATGGTTAAAATTTAACTTCGGTCAATATATTTGATAAACGTGCTCAGATGAGAATTTCGTCAGTGCAGTTAGATGCGGAAGGTCATTTTTGATGTAATAAGATAGAGGGTTATTTTTTTGGGAAACATGCTCAAATTTGAATTTCGGCAGCGCGGTTAGCTCTGGAAGGTCATTTTTCGTCTAATAGGATGGTTGGTTTGGATTTTGTTAGGCGTTTTAACTTTTAACTTTTTGCCAAAATTTCACTTTAGTCAATATTTTAGATAATCATGATCGAATTTAAAATTTGTCACCGCGGTTAGCCATATAAGTTCAGTTTTGGTCTCATAGGATGGTTGGTTCGGGTTTTGAGACTTTTATTTTCAGTTTGTGTCGTTAAGCGTTTTAATTTTTAACTTTTGGCTATAATTTGAACTAGGTCAATTTTTTTGGGAAACATGTTCAAATTTGAATTCGTCAGTGCGGTTAGCTCTGGAAGGTCATTATTCGTCTTATAGGATGGTTGATTTGGATTTTGAGGTTTTCATATTCAGTGTGTACCGTTAGGCGTTTTAACTTTTAACTTTTGGCCAAAATTTGACTGTGCTTAAATTTTTTGTAAACGTGCTCTGATAAGAATTCCATCAGCGCGATTAGGTTCGGAAGGTCATTTTTATATCTAATAGGATGGTTGGTTCAGGTTTTGAGGCTTCCATTTTTAGTTTGTGCCGTTAGGTATTTTAACTTTT
>NW_006238967.1:1394043-1442495 GCF_000226075.1 Solanum tuberosum
ATATAATGATATGTGTCATATTGAGATTAATTTAACTTGTTATCATAGATTTTACATTGTTTCATTCAAATATGATTTATAAAATTGATATTAGTATTTTTGGATTTATATTCGTGCTCTTAGATTTTTAAATGCAATAAATTAATAAATATTTTACTATTGGATAATCATTCAGTTAATCATATTTTGAACATATTGTTAATCAATTACTAACCTAACATTGAACTTGAATGATATATTACCAACAAACTAATAATTAATTAGTAAATTTATTAGAAAAACAAATAATCATACTAACGTATTTAAAATTTATTACCAACAAGGGTTGTGGTGGAGTGGTAATTACTGCATAATCCTTAACCAAGAGGTCTCAGGTTCGATTCCCCTTGGGTACGGAGTCGCCTTTGTTAGGGAGAGCTTTACTCTCCAATGTGGGACTTTCTGGCGTGAATCTGGATTTAGTCGGGCTCTGGTGTGGGGTATCGGACATCGAATGAGAAACCAAAAAAAATAAAAGTATTTAAAATTTATTGGTAAATTACCAACAAAAATTTACTATAATTATCAACGTATTACCAACGGAATCGAATAATGAAGAAAAAAATTTACCAACTCCTTTTCAATTCGTTAGTAAAGCTACTAACGATATACAAACCAAAAATTAGTTGGTGAATTTACCAACGGAAATTTCAGGGTCATGTTTCAAAATTTTGTAACAACATCTTTGGGTGTTTACCAACTGATTTTTGGTTGGTAAGTTTACCAACAAATTAAAATCGGTTGGTAATATTTACCGACGAGCCTTTTAGCAACAGATTAATATAAGTTGGCATTTGGTTGGTAACTCAATTTGCCAACCAATTTTGATCAATTTACCAACGAATTTTTTTGTTGGTAATTGGGGTTCCTTTTGTAGTGTTTTTTATTGCTGATATACTTGCTTCCCCAAAATGTATTTGTGTTTGAATTAGTTTGTTTTCTCCTAAGTAAAATTTAGACTTGGGTATCCTTCCGCTATTGCTCCGTCATGCACCTTTGTATGTTCTTGTCTTTCCTAATACTACTCTAGTATTTTTATCATTTTAATTATAGTATTCTTTAGTTTCTGAAATTTTGCAAAAATTGCATCCAATTCAACATGGACTAGGAAGAAAGACAAAATGTTTTTGAATGCAGTGACCATTTTTTACAAGAACACACCTAATACATAGTGTAATGTGGCTAAGGCCACTACAAAATCGAGGAATAAGTGAAAATATATTATGAAAAAATATGGAAGAAATAAAAAATGAGGTTGATCTAATATCTTGCGTCAATGCTTTTTATAACTTGCACAAGTTTTTTCATAGTGTAATTTCACTTCTTTCTTGATCTTGTCAGTGGTCTGAGCCATACAACACCATCTATCTGAGGTACCCTTGTTATGAATAGCCAATGTAGTTTCAAAGTTCTTATTTTGCTGGCGAGTCCATGTTGAATTGGTTGTCGTTCATGAATTATATATATATAAATATATAAAATTTAAAGAAATCAAAGAACACTATCAAATGATTAAAAGTGGTGCAAAAATAAGGTCAACATTGATACTCTATGTTGGAATACTGACCCCAGATTAGCCTAAGGAACATGTATATTCTATTTGTTACTTTGTAGATTACATTAGTTACGTTATGCAAAGAAAATAAAGTAATGACATAATATTTTATTGTGGAAAACCCCGGCTCATAAAGGGTAAAAAACCACATCCTACACCTCTATAGGATTTAACTCCACTTCATTAATCTCTGAGCCGCAACAAAAGATTACAAACCTATGCAACCTAAGGAATTATAAACTCTAATTCCTAGACGTCAACAACCAACTAGATCATTGACCTCACTTCAAGTTATGAATTCAGATTACAACTTTTGCAATCCTAGAAACTAACTTTAATTCCTAAACTCCAACACAAAACCCCTAAGGTTTATGTTCCCAAGTCTTTAAGTCTCCCAACTTGAAGACTCTTGTCACTCCCCGAGGCTACCCCCTTGGCGTAACATGGGACCTAGGATCACGAGTGACCCCAAGCCAACCATGTGTCTGGCATATATCAAGCATACTAAGAATAACTGAATAAGACATGTACTATGTGGAAGCTAAAACAATGGATAACTGAAAGTGGGGAGAATCCCAACTAGTCTGAATATATAAAATATAATGAAAGTCTAGTGATGATTGAAACACCACTTAACAACTCAAGATGCATCTACTACTATGTCTGAAAAGTCTCTAACTGAGTTGAGTTGTTGGGACATGCCCCTAGCTAACTCTAACAAAATATGAAACTAAAAATAATGAATAAAATGAAAGCATGTCTATTGTCCCCAGAATATGAGGACTCACCACTCAAGCTAAGTGTGATATGGATGCTGCGTGTCTGAACCTACATCATGAAAGGATGTAGCGTAGAGTATGTGTCAGTACTTGGAATGTACTGAGCATGCATGATATAGATACTAAGCTGAATAAATATATATGACCTAAACAAAGCATAACTAAGCAGTGACATAATCTGAGCAAGAATATAAATACTGAAACATAAGTGAATAGTTAAGCTGAATGCAATGACCAATTACTAATCATGAATATAACATGCTGAATTGTATACTGATATAAATGCTGAAAACCTGGTCAAATGCACTAAGAGTATGACCGTGGGAGCTACTATTAACCGACATAAACCACGTGAGCTAAACGTGGAGTCCGATGTGTACACCCCATCGAGAGGACCTAATATACCTTGCTAGGGGTATAAAGGCATGACTGTGGTGTGATCACTAATACTGATGCCCAACAAAGGTGACTTATAATCCTACACGGGCACGCAGTTCTAGGACTATGAGGGAACGATGAACCCTAGTCCAACTCGGTGCTAAGTCTACTACCAACTGAATACATATAAAACTAAAATGCACTTAATACTGAATAGCTCAAAATACTGACATGCTAACTGAGAATGCAACATTTATATACTGAGAATGTGACATTCAAAATCTGGAGCATGATTTTCTGTTTAACTGACCTAGCAAGTATAATTCATGAACTAAGAGAATTTACACAAACTAGGGTTCTAAGTTTTATACAAGGAATTATGCAACGTTGCCAAGAAAACATGATATTTAGACAAACCCTAGGTCTAAACAAGCTATGTAGAATCAAGGAATTGACTGAATTCTAGGGACCTACTGGATGAAAGGAACCGACTAGTGAAATCCCACATACCTGGTGACGAAATCTATGGAGAAATCCTTTGTATTTTGGGGCTGAAACTTTGAAGAACACCGCTGCTTGTTCTTGAAAGAAATTGGTGCCTCTTTCTTTTCTTTCCATTCTAATTTAGATGATGTTTTGGAGAATGAGGGTTCTGGGTATGTCTGACTAGGTTATTAGGCCTAGACTGAGTAAAACGATGTAGTTTAGGCATTAAACGACGTAGTTTAAGTGCCCCAACGCATAGGGAAAAGACTAAAATGACACTAAATTAAAAGTTGAGGAAGGCCATCCACGATAGGACTGATGGACCGTCATTTGGACTACCGGCCATCGACTGGGGTCGTGGTTTATGGTCTTCCCAATAGGGCTTCACTAAAATGAGCATAACATTTTACTCCGAGCTTGGATTTTAGCAAACTTGGTGGCGTTGGAAAGAGGATTCAATTTTATTTAATTTGGTAGGTCATGGGCCACCTAATTCATTTTATGCTAAAAGATATGACCGTTTGAAGTTGACCCAACAACCCTTTTCCTCTTATTGGCTGCTAACCCTTACCTACGGCCAGACCTACAGTCCAACTATGGATCATACTGGTTGGCCGCGGGTCTGATCAGAGATCCCTAAATCCTGGACCGCAATGATGGACCCCACCTACGGACCATGTGTCACGCCACAGACCGTCGATGGCTTCTGTGGTTCTGGCACCAGGTCCTGGAAAGCTGCATATTTGTATTTTCTTGAATCTGAGGTGTTACAATATCTCCCCCTTGGGAACATTCGTCCTCAAATGAAGTCTAAACAAGTTGAGTATAGAGGTAAAGAGCTGCAATTCGTACCACTAAGTACTAAAAACTGATATATAACTGAACTGAGTTCCAAGAAAATGCAAATATGCTGAATTGCAAGAATAACTGAGGCAACAAGATATTGAGACTGAAATACTCAAGATTAAACTGAGAGACTGGAGAGGAACTAGTACCTCAAGCTGAAACATAATCGGAAGGAAAGAGGTGAGGATACTTGGCCATCATGGCTTCTTCCGCTTCCCAAGTAGCTCCCTCTACAAATTAACTCCTTCACAAAACCTTCACTGAAGTGGCCTTTATTTATCAACCTACGAACCTAACAGTCAAGAATCTCAACCGGCACCTCTTCATAAGTGAGACTATCCTTCACAGCCACACTATCTAATGGTACTATCGATGCTGTATCACCCACACACTTCTTCAACAGGGAAATGTGAAAGACTGGATGAACCGCTTCTAGTTCTGCTGACAACTCTAACTCATAAGCCACATTACCAACCCTTTCCAGGATTCTGTAAGGACCTACATATCTGGGACTGAGCTTCCGTTTTTTTTCGAATCTCATCACCCCTTTCATTGGTGACACCTTCAGGAAAATCCAATCATCGATTTCAAACTCCAAGTCCTTTCTCCTCACAGTTGCATACGAGTTCTGACGACTCTAGGCTGTCTTTAGTCTATCTCTGATGAGTTGAAATTTTTCCATAGCCTCATGAACTGAATCAAGGCTGCTTCACCTACTTCAAACCAACTCATTGGGGACTTTCATCTACGCCCATATAGTGCCTCATACGGGGCCATATAAATATTGGAATTGAAGCTATTATTATAGGCGAACTCTATGAGAGGTAGGCGATCATCCTAACTACCCTTAAATCTAGCACACAAGCTCTCAACATGTCCTCTAAGGTCTAAATGGTACGCTCTGCCTGACCATCCGTCTGTGGAAGAAATGTTGTACTGAGATTTACCTGAGTAACAAGACCTTCCTGAAATGATTTCCAGAAATGAGATGTAAACTGAGGACCTGTATGTGAGATGATAGACAAGGGAACCCATGTAACCTGACTATCTCATTGATGTAGAGTTTGGCGTAGTCCTCTACTGAATCTGTAGTCTTGATAGCCAAGAAGTGAGCGGACTTAGTAACTCTGTCCACTAACACCCAAATAGAGTCATGCTGTATGGGACTACGAGGTAAGCCCATAATAAAGTCCATTTTTATCACTTCCCACTTCCATGTAGGAATGTTAATCTCTTGAGTCATACCTTTTCGTTTCTGATGTTCTACCTTTATCTGTTGATAGTTAGGACACTTAGCCACAAAGTCTGCTATGTCCCTCTTCATGTCGTTCCACCAAAAGACTTCCCGTAGATCACGGTACATCTTAGTGGCATCTAGATGAATAAAATATTTGGAATTATGGGCTTCTATAAGGTACTGTGTCACGCCCCGAGCCTACACCCTGGACGTGGCTGGCGCTCGAGAATCATTGCTGGCCCCAAGAGAACCCTTGGTGTGGCTCAACTCTAAGCAGAAGACTTACTCAACCATAAATGAACTTCGAAAGTAAAGATTTAACTCAATGTCTCAAAATAGATACTCATAATATTTTAAATACAACATTCACTGACCAATAGAGGCAACTCAAGTCTTAAACATTAAACAATGGAAATGAAAGGACTCCTCAACTACTACTATCTATCTATGAAGACTCTAACAACTATGATAGAAGTCGGGACAAGACCTACGACATCTTAACAAAACTGAAAAGTAAATGGGAATCCTCCGAAAGCAAGGAGGCTCACTGAAGCAACTCTGGAACTGCAAGTGGTATCAACTGTGCGCCTGTTGATGACCCTAAACTCCTGTATCTGCATCATAAAAGATGAAGGCCAAATAGTGTCAGTACATGGAATGTGCGAGCATGTCAGGGGAACTCTAAAGCAAAAACATAAGCTTGAACTGATATAAAGGAAGAACATAGTCACCTCAGCTCAACTCTACTCTACTCAACTCAAGGATACTCAAAGATACCCAAAGATACTCAAACTCAGAAATACTCAACTCAGTTCAATATAAAAGCAACAATAGAGATGAATTATAAAGAGCAATACTTTTCAATCTAGGAGAGATCTTATATTGTTACTTTTTTTTCAAGACTAATTATCTTGTGTCCCTTGTCTCTACTATTAGTAAATATAGGACTTCAATTTATAGTTGGATATGAAGTGGTGATAAAAGGATATTTGAGAATGTTCGTTGCAGTTGCATGCTTGACCTCTATTATTAGTATATAAAATTTATACAGGTTTTCTCATGTTGAAAATTATTTCTAAATATGATAAATCTTGTACTAATTAATATTTTTATATGAACTCTACCTTCTATTTATACTCCCCAGTAAAATATTGATATTATGTCTATATCTTCATATGATCTAACGTTCTTTGCATTTGAAGAGGCAACTATTGCAATTTGCAAGTGTTCTTAATTTTTAATTAAGAAAAAAACATTGGAACCTAGATCATTAATTATCAGGAAATTATTCCTCAGAAATGATATTCATGATTATTATTGTACTATTTACGGTGGTATATAGAAAGTTTTCTGTTACGTTTTTGGAAGTTTAACCATATGTTATTCAAATATTACTTAAAATATTGGTGTTTAATATTTAAGTAGATATTTTATTTCATTTTGATTTATTGCAAGAGCAAAATTGTAATTCAATTCTAATATATATATATATATATAGAGAGAGAGAGAGAGAGAGAGAAAGAGAGAGAGAGAAAGAGAGATAGAGAGAGAGAGAGAGAAAGAGAGAGAGAGGGAGAAAGAGAGAGACAGAGATTTTCACGTATCTTGATCAATTTCACTAGATAGGTGTTATTTTCCACCACCAACTGATATTAGGTAACTATCTCAATCTAAACTTAGATAGATGGAAAAAAAATCACCCAATATTTTGTCCACTAAAATTTAAACCTGGGACAACATGTGTAACACCCCGAAAATTTCTAAGTTAAGACTCGAACCATTTTTCATTTACTTGTATGGTCATATTGGGTGATTCTTAAATTGCCCATATGTGTAAACGTAAATTCTTTAGTGTGGAAATGATTTTGGATATCAATTAAGGTCAATAGAAACTCCGAGCACAAAGTAGAGTTGAAAGTTTCCTTATCGATTAAGTTTTGATGTAAGATTCTACTTGGTTCAACTTCAAACGACCATATCTCTTAGAATATAAAGAGTTACGTGGCCCATAACCTATCAAATTAAAGATATTTGAATCTTTTTTCCAACTCCACCAATATCACAACAATACAAGGTTTGACTAAAAATTTATAACCATTTTAGTAACCTGATACAGTGGTGTGACGAATTAGACGATGGGAAAACATTAAAAAGGGTCTTTTTGTCTTTTTACCTATAAGAAAACCCTAAAAAATTTCTCGACTAATTAAAGACCCAAAATAATAAGATTTTCATCTCTTAATTCATCATTCTCTTCTCTCTAAAAACCCCCAAAGGCAAAACCCTAAGGAAAAATCAAAGTAGAAGACTCCATTCAAGATTCTTTCAATCTTTTTCAAGATTCTTCTTCAAGCTAAGTCTTTCTCCAAGAATTCCATTCTTTCCAACTCAAATTCCTCCATATAATTATAAATCACTAATGAAAATTATAATATTGGCCATAGAGATTTCAGGAAAGTAATTCAAGAATCTCAAGAAAGGTTTTCTTGATTGTTCTCCTTCAAGCTAGGGTTTCAAGGCTTCTTACCAAGTTCTTTTTTAAGATTCTTCAAGAACCTTGTTCTTCCAGGTATGTAAGGCTATCATAGTGTTGGAATAGTTCATCCTCGCTCCCTACATCTACTTTCAAATAAAAAAAAGAGAAATCTAGAATTCTACCTCTAGATTTGAGTATTCTTGAGATGAGTTGATTTTGAGTTCTCAAGTTCCTGTGTCTTTTTGAAATTTTATTCCTAAATATTGAATTGCTATATGTTATGCATAAATATTCTTCAGTTGATTCATTCATATCTATATTTCAACATGAACCGTATGAATTGAGTATTTTTGAGAGGAGTAGTATCGTTGAGTTTTGAGTTCTTGAGTTCTGAGTACTGAGTTTCCATATTGGTATTAAGATTCCTGAGTTGAGTCGTTCATTTCCATATTTACGCATGAACCCTATGAATTGAGTTATAAATCTTGAGAAACTTTTAAAGTCAACACTTGAGTTTTAAACTGAGTTTTTGAGGAAATAAAGATGAGTCTTGAGAAAGAGTTTTTAAAACATGATTAGTATGACAATCGAGTATGCCATCAATGTTTATGCAATATGACTTCCTAAGTCATCAATGATCATATCACAATATGATTTTGATATATTTTTGAGAAAGAGTTTTCAAATATGAATGAGTAAGAGTATAAGGGAACTAAGTAATCCAAAATTTATCAGTTTTTACTTGATAAAGGAGAAACTTTGATTTCTAAATGAGTTATGAGTTCAAAGATATTTGAAGAGCAATTACCTCTTTTATGAGCATAGTTTGAGCAATTATCTCAAACCAGAGGAAGAGTAGCAGCGTGGGTGAGAAATTGTATCATCACGTAACTCATAGTGATGGTTGTCAGTTATGGAATCTCCCAATATAGTTAAAGTGTATTTTTATACATCACTTATTATGTTGAGTTCAGAGATGAGTAAGTATTTTTTAAAGTTTTAAATGATTTAACTTATTCATTTCTTCACATTCAACTTGAGTACATTGTTATCTATTGTAGTCATTTCTTTTAGTTATTTGTTATTCAACTATATTACATACTCGTACATTCAATGTAATAATGGCATTCGAGCCGCAGATTTTAATGATGCAGATACATGTTCTTAGGATCCTCAACAAAAGTCTGTTGAGATTATTTCATCCGCTCGTGTGCTTATTGATATACCATGAGTTTACGATGTTTTTTATGCGTTTCACTTAGAGTTTGTGTATGTCTTGGGCTATTTTGTTGTTGGAAATAATGGTTTTATGTTATTCTTGCAGGAAATAAGTTCGGATGCGGTTGATGGAGATAAGAACTGAAAATTGTAGAAGTGGCCAGTGACGGAGCCAACCACAGACCGTAGGTCCAGTGACGGGTTGTAGGTGCTGCAACGTAGATGAAGGTTCAAGGAAGTATGACCAAGTGCGGAACCATGGAAGCATCGATGGACTGTAGGTAGACCCATGGGCCGTCCTACACATCCGTCGTTAGTGATCAGAAAGTTGAAGTTCTTGTACTTGAATCACAGAGGCAAGTGATGGACCGCAGTCCAGCCCACAGACCATAGGTGGAGTCGTTGTGTGAAGGACCTGAATTATTGCTCAAGTCTTGAACCACAGAGGGTGACCATGGACCGTAGGTCGACCCACGGTCCGTAGGTCAAGTCGTCAACATAAACCGCGTTTGAAGCTGTTATTTCCTTATTTTGTTTCCTAGTTGGTTTAAGATTTGTTTCCTACAAATATTAGTTGTAAATTCCATTTTTGGGGGGTTACACATTATTTTAAGGTATTAATCCTTGGTTTTTTTGGGAATTATTTTACAAACACTGAGCAATTTAATTTTCGGAAATCGTTTTATACAATTTCACTTTGAATTTCAATTCAAGATTTCAGGTTTTATCTATTCTAACTGTAAGTTCATGAATTCTTTCAACTTAATTATAAATTGTGAACTCTCAAACATGGGTAACTAAATCCACAACTAAGGTTGTGAGAACCAAGAACAATTAACAAAATATGAATAATAATTAAATAATTCTTGAATAGTGTTTATGCATGTATTGTTAATCCTTTAGTTTAGAAGTCTTTTTAACGGTTGTAAACGTTAGAACTCGCCTTGTTCCTACTTGCCTTACCAAGGGGGTAATGAATGAGAAAAGGATTAAATAACAGAGATTTAGTTAAAGATGCTATCTAATAGTCTGATTTCAATTGAAGTGAGGGTGAAAACTAAACTAAATTGATATGATGACTAATCTGGGGTAAGGGTAAGGGTTAGTAAAGAATACACTCGTAGACGGACCAAGTTGTGTGGTGAAATTCCCTATTTGGACGACCAATCACTTTGGCATACCTAACTTACCAACCTTGCATGTCAAACACTAGGATAGGATTACTATTATTATTAGGATGGATTACTGAGTTAAGAGCTTGTGGGGAACACATATACCCTAGTTTCCATCTTATATTGATAAATCAAGTTGTGAATCTTGTTTACTTTTTACTTAATCAACAATCTGTTACTTTAGTAACAAAACCCCCTGTTTACTTTTCTCGGAAGTAATTTGACTAAACGGAGATAATTGTGTGTTAAGTTTAAGTTTGAACCATATTCCTCGTGGGATCGACCACAACCTACAAGTTAGGTTCTTTACTTGATAACGATCGCTTATACTTCTTTAAGAGAGGTGTAATTTGAGCGTATCACTTATGAGTGAGACCTCCTTGCTTTTAGAGTACTCCAGTTTTATGAGTTTTTACTAGTAGTTCTTTTGAGGAGTCGTGGGTCTTGTCATGACACTTATCTTTGTATAGTAGAGGCTTTATAAATAGACAGTTTTGGAGTCTTTCAGTTTCAGATGTTTTATTTAAAACTTATGTTTCATACTGAGTATATTCAGTTTAGTTTTGAGATTCAGTAAACTGTTTTTAAATATTTCTTTCAATTTGATGCTTATATATGCTTGAGTTAGTCATCCTCTTGTAGTCATCCATTATGAGGATTCTCTTGAGGGCCATCAATGGTTCTCGAGTGCCGGCCATGTCCAGGGTGTAGGCTCAGATCATGACAAACTTAGTATCAAAGAACAGAGTTCAAGTGTCCTAGGGTTTCTTTAAAGCCGTGTCGGTAGGATCTTATTTATGGTTGTGAGTGCCCCACTTCTATAAATGAGGGACTACAGACATTTAAGAAAAGTTTCCTTCTTTCATTCTAAATCGTGCAATAGAACTTTGTCATAAGGAATTTATTCTAACTCGTGCATTTTTCATATCCATTCGACTACCCCTCGTACTCAAGCTAGTTGAAAAGCAAAGCCAGATCCTTATCGATAGTTACTCTCAGCAAAAATCTTAAGAAAATCATGAGACTGCAAAGGGGCTTGAGAGAAGCCCGTGAGTGGGTTTAAGTGTTGATTTTTTTAAAGAATGTACTCCTATTCATATGAATCGTGCGTATAAGCTAAAAGTGAAATGTATTCTCTTCTCTATGCCTTGTTCCAGTTGAGACCCTTATGAGGAAGTGTGTTTTAGAGCTTGTGTATTATTTTCACCCGAAAAGATAATATGAGTTATGATGATATAACCAGTAGTAGTTAAAGTGCTCAAAGTTAAAAGAATGCATGCAAAGATTCAGTAATCTAAGAAAGGGAGATAGCGATGAGGGAAATTATGTTATTGTAGCCATGCACCCAGTAAGTTATTAATGATGAGTTTTTCCCTTATGTGTAGTCTATTGAGTAGTAATCTTATGTGGATTTCATGATAGAAGATTAAGTAAGAGTTACTAGTCAAGATAAGTTAAAGTATACTTTAACTAGAAGGGAGTTTATGTCAATGTAACTTTGTGTTAGTAATGACCAAGTGTAGGTTTTAAATAAAATAGAAGAGTATTCATGAGGTGATAGATCTAAGATAGGCTTATGATTTTGAAGGGGGGAACCCCATGATATTCTGAGGATTATAGAACTAATTAGGTGATGATTTATAGTGAATGGGTAAATAGTACTTAAGTTGTGAAAGGAAGTGTGACAGTAAATTGTAAGTATGAAGACTAATGGATAAATATTGACTACTTGTCATGAGGTTTTAGTGGGCGAGTGTTTCTTAATTTTTATCTAGTAGTTGTAAGTTAGTATAGTAAGCGAGCAATCATATTGATATCAGGGTGTAGTAATAAACATTAAGCTTGAATTTGAAATAAGCGTCGTGATCAAAAGAATGGCAACATGAGGGGGATGATGTTAGTCTTGAGATCTGATCAGCTATACTTGACATAGAGTAGGTGAAGAATTAAGAGGTTAGTTACAATGAATGTGAGTGGTACAAGTATGGGATTCTAACTTTTAGATAAGAGTAGTGAAGTGTGGCTAAGTCATAAAAGTAACAAGAGAATTAAAAGGTGTACCCGAGATTGTATGTAATCAGACAAGGTTCTAATTAAGTTAATGATTTTTTCATGTATGCCTCGATAGCATATTTGAATTGTCAATGTGGAGTAGGCTGATGTAAGCATTAATTATTACCCTTAAGAGTTTGGTATAAAGGATTTTATATAGTCAATGACGAGCCTGTTAAATATAGTTCAAAGTTTCCTCTAGTTAGATTGATATGAACCTAGAAGGATGTTATTAGTAGGCAAAGAAGGAGAAGGCTGATTATTAACAGTTAGATTAAGTGGACTTATAAGCCAATGAGAAGAGGTCAATATAAGCATCTTAGAAAGATGTGTTAGAAGGAGTCTTAGTACCTACTTTTGGAAAGTTCAGTAGCCAAGAGATAAGCCTTTTCCGAGTATTAGAGTAAGGCTAACGTAGACTAGTTTAGAGATGATGGAATAAATCCATAGCTTTAGAGTATCAACTTCATAACTTAGGGGGAGATGATAAGATGAGAAAGCGAGTCAAGTGTGGAGAATCAGATAACGATGTGTTCCGAAAGAGTTTTAGAGATATATCAATCCATTAATTCTCTAGTGTATCCCTCAAAGCCAGTTGTTACAACATTATGTTGATGTTTTCTAATAGTAGAATTGTGTCTATGACCTATGCTCGTGCACTTCAGAGAGATTGTCATCTAAGCTCAGTTCACAGAATGAGGGGCAAAGACATTATCCCATTGGTCTCAATCTTATCCATAAAGTTATGGATATCAGCCTCACGATATGAACCTATTCATATAAGCACTCATATCTCATAGTATGCTCAGTCTCGCAAATTGATGATTTACTCTCAATGTCTAGAAATATAATGTCATGTCATGCATATTCTTGTATCAGATTTCTTGAGTGAATCGTACTTATGATCTTTCGCCCTAAGATCTTTCAGTGATCTTTTTCAGTTTTGCTAGCGATGTTATTGATAGTAGTTGAGTAATGATAGAATGAGAGGGTTGATGTTTCTTATTGTGGTAGTGGTGGTCTTTTTATTCCATCTAAAGTATAATGTGGAGGAGAAATATGATGGTATTTTACTATGAGTAATAGTTAAATGAGAGCAATTGGTCAGTTCCCGGTAGTAATGTATGAAATTGTGGTTGGTAGAGATGATGAGAGAATGAGAAATTCTTAGAAGGATTGGTTAGTAGGAGTCCATGGAGTGTTTAATAGTACTAGGATCGAATGTGGTGTTGTTAACATGTGGACAAATGTATGATACATCAGGTGTTTCGTGATATGAGCTCAAGGTTAGCTAAATTTAGCGGTAAAGAGTAGTGTTCTTGGGATGAGATTTCATACAAAGGTATAGAACCCGAATCTTGTGATTTAGATCAGAATAATCACCCTGTGTTAAGTACTTTGTGATTCTGAATTAGACTTGAATACAGTAAGAGTAAACCCTTTTCATTCTAAGACCAGCCGACATTCGACGACGAATGATCCCAAGGGGGAGATATTGTAACACTCCGAGAATTTCTAAGTTAAGAGTCGAACCATTCTCCATTTACTTGTAGGGTCATATCGGTTGATTCTTAAATTGCCCATATGTGTGAAGTTAAATTATTTAGTGTGGGAATGATTTTGGATATCAATTAAGGTCACTAGAAACTCCTAGCACAAAGTAGAGTTGAAAGTTTCCTTATCGATTAAGTTTTGATGTAAGATTCTACTTGGGTCAACTTCAAACGACCATATCTCTTAGAATATAAAGAGTTACGTGGCCCATACCCCATCAAATTAAAGGTATTTGAATCTTCTTTTCAACACCGACAATTTCACAACAATCTGAGGTTTGACTAAAAAGTTATGACCATTTTAGTAACCTGATACAGTACAGTGACAAATTAGCCGACGGGAAAACATTAAAAAGGGTCATTTTTATCTTTTTACCTCTAAGAAAATCCTAAATGAATTTCTTGACGAATTAAAGACCCAACACAATCAAATTTTCATCATTCTCTTCTCTCTCAAACCCAAAGGCAAAATCCTAAGGAAAAATGAAAGTAGAAGACTTCAGTCAAGATTCTTTCAATCTTTTTCAAGATTCTTCTTCAAGATAAGTCTTTCTCCAAGAATTCCATTCTTTCCAACTCAAATTCCTCCATACAATTATGAATCACTAATGAAAATCATAATATTGGCCATAGAATTTCAAGAAAGTAATTCAAGAATCTCAAGAAAGGTTTTCTTGATTGTTTTCCTTCAAGCTAGGGTTTCAAGGCTTCTAACCAAGTTCTTTTTCGAGATTCTTCAAGAACCTTGTTCTTCCAGGTATGTAAGGTTATCATAGTGTTGGACTAGTTCATCCTAATGCCCTACATCTACTTTCAAATAAGTAAAAGAGAAATCTAAGATTCTACCCCTAGATTTGAGTATTCTTGAGATGAGTTGATTTTGAGTTCTCGAGTTCCTGTTTCTTTGTGAAATTCTATTCCTAATTATTGAATTTCTATATGTTATTCATTAATAATATTGAGTTGATCCCTTCATGTCTATATATCAGCATGAACCCTATGAATTGAGTATTTCTGAAAGGAGTAGTATCGTTGAGTTCTGAGTACTAAGTTTCCATATTGCTATTAAGATCCTTGAGTTGAGTCGTTCATGTCCATATTTTCGCATGAACCCTATGAATTGAGTTCTAAATCTTGTGAAACGTTTTAAAGTCAACACTTGAGTTTTAAACTGAGTTTTTGAGGAAGTAAAGATGAGTTTTGAGAAAGAGTTTCTAAAACATGATTAGTATGACAATAGAGTATACTATCAATGTTTAGGCAATATGGTATATAGTGTAACACCCCAGAATTTTTTTGAGCGAAGACTCGAACCATTTTTCGTAGTGAGTGAGATTTTTTACAAGGAATTTAAAATTTCTTGAGTATTAAAGTCACTAGATGTAGCACCTTGAGTTCCAAGAAGAACTAAAGAGAAAAACATTCAAGTCATTCCTAAGTTTTTCTTAAGTTTTGGGTCAACTTCAAACAACCATAACTCCTAGTACAAGATAAGTTAGGTGAGATACAACATAGAAAATTAAATCCCTTAGAGTCCTCTTTCCAACGCCACCGAGTTTACTAAATTCTGAGCTCTGAGTAAAAAGTTATGACTGATTTACTAACGACACCAAAACCTGGCAGCAGCTCCGCCTTACGGAGCCAATACGGACCTCACTGCCTGGTGAAAAATCATTCCGACTCCCATCTCGTTTTAATTATTTGTTTAGGGGTATTTTAGTCCTAAAAACCCTTATGAAGTTGTCTAAATTGCCCTTAACGTGTAGAAAATCAGTATTTCATAAATCAAACTCTCTCATCCACTCCAAAGATTCTACGCTCAAGAAAATCAAGAAACGCTAAGGCTAGGGTTTATCTTTCAAGATTTTCCTTCAAGTCCTTCAAGAAGATGGTTCTTTCAGGTATGTAAGCTTCCATAGTGTTGGGTTTGTTCACCCACACGCCAATCATGTTAATTTCAGCGTTAAGTTCGTTCTAGAAAGTTGAAAGTATGATGTTCTTGAAATTGATTTTAGTTCTTGAGTTAAGATGAGATTATTGAGTTCTTGATGAAATCATGTCAATTTTATAGTTGTTTATGAGTAGGATCTTGTGCTCATGTGCTGGGTATCTAAATCTATAGAGGAATTGAGAAAAAGAACCGAGTTTAGGTGAATTGGGGTTAGAAAACGAAGAAGGCAAAAGTCGGGCGAATCTGGCACTTTGCTCCGCATCTCGAACCTGCCTCCCCATTTCATAGAGTTTGTCTTCGAGTCGCAGAGAGGTCACGGACATCTCTGCCTCAAAAGTTAATTCGCGACCAAATAAGTTAATTTATCTATGCGTCGCGGATTGCTTTCAGACAGTGACTTCTTGATCGTTTTTCATGTTTAACTATCTAAAAACACTCCTAAACATCACGAGATCATTCCTATCACAAATCAAAACCTTGAATTCATAAATCACATTCAAGGTAGAGTTGAGAGTCAAGTATAGAGAGTTCTCTCAAACATTTTTTTGAGAAAGTCCCTTTTAGTCCTTTGAGGAGTCTTCTACAATTTCTAATAACTTATTTCAAGACTCGAGTAAGTGAGCATGAGAATGAGGAGAATGTATTCATGAGTCTACACTATCACCTAGATCCTTCATACTATGAACCATAACTCTTGAATTTCATAATTTACATTCAAGAGAGAGTTAAGAGTAGAGTTCAAAAAAGTCTTTTAGTTCAATTGTGAATCCTTTGAGATCCACCATCGATTAGAGTTAAGTTTTGAGAAGTAAGTATGAGAGTGAGAAGAGTCATATACCTGAGTTCCTTATTGATATTTTGACCCTTGAGTCAAGTCGTTCATTCTCATAACTTACGCATGAACTCCATCAGTTTAGTATCTTTGAAAGAAATAGTATCTTCTAAGTCTTGAGTATCGAGTTCCTAACCCTTCCGGGATTATAATCCTAATCATGGAACTATTACCTATTACCCATGAAGTCCATGAGTTGAGTTGTTCATGCCCATAATTCCGCATGAACATTATAAGTCGAACAATCTTGATATGAGAATTATATTTGAGTCCTTTAATTGAGTAGTTCATGCTCATAATTCCGCATGAACCCTCTGATTTGAATATTCTTGAAATTAGTAGTATCATTGAAGTTCTTGAGCTCCAAGTATTTGATTCTATCTATGGTTATTGAAAACCTTGCATTGAGTCGTTCATGTCCAGATTTCGGTGTGAACCATATTTTTATGAAGTCTTTTACAAATATTTTAACTTTGTTTTATGACTTAAGTTTTGAGTTCAGTAAAGAGTAAAGTTGACGTTCATTTCTTCAAAAGTATATTGGGACTATGTATTCGCAAAAGACTTTAAAAATATTTTTCACATTTAAATAAGAACGGAAAACTGAGATTTTCAAAAGAGTCTTTGAGCTAGTTTTTCAGTAAAGAGCCTTTGGGCTAGTTTTCAGTTAAAGAGTAAATGCTTTCACAATAAAGCAAGAGAGGAAACCTTGATTTCCAAGATAGCCTTTGAGCTAAATTTTTGAGCAATTATCTCAAATCACAAAAGAAGTATGTTTTAAACATAACGAGCTAGTATCATATTTTGGGAGTAGTATCGAGCACCGATATGGGGACGAGCTTGAGTTCAAATAACTCACGTCTCCATAAACCATGTAGCCATCATGGGTAGAAAATGGCCATACGTTTTAGATGAATCCTTTTTGCATAGACTAGTGGATCTACTTAGTAGCTTAGGTCCTATACCTGTGGCAAGGTATAGGATGCGCTGGCAGCGTGAGGAAGATTGATGTATCATCACAATAGCTCTTATGTGATTGTTGTTGGTTAGAGAAATTCCCACAACAACTTTGTATTTTTATATACATTAGTTTATTTGTATTTTTACATACATCTCTGAGTTATTTGTATCTTTGCATACACACAGAGTTGGCATCATGCTTTAAACAGATTTTCTTTAGATTGCACTGGTTTTAAACTGCTTTTTATTGAAATGAGTTATGTTATGTTGAGTTGAGTTGAGTCAGGTAAGTTCTTCAGTTCCTTTCAGATTCTTTTCAAGCTTATGTTTATGCTTTAAAATTCCTCTTACATGCTCGTACATTCCACGTATTGAGCCATTTGGCCTGCATCTTCTCATGATGCAGACACATGTATTCAGGATCATCAACAGGAGATTTGTTGATACATTCGGGAGTTCGAGTTAGTTATGGTGAACCTCCTTATTTCTGGAGGATTTCATTTAGTTTTCAGTTTAGTCAGGATGTCGTGGGTCTTGTCCCGACTTCTATTTTTACCAGTTAGAGGCTTCATAGAGTTAGTTCTTTGTCGATGAGTTGTTCTTAGCAAGATTCTTGAGAAAGACATGAGTAACGTGTTTAGTTTCAGAGGAATTCACCCATAATTATATGAATCGTGCATTTGAGCTAAAAATGAGTTGTACTCTTTTCCTTAAGCCTTGTTTCAATTGAGATCCTTATGAGGAGGTATGTTTAGAGCTTGGGTAATATTTCCACCCCAAAAGTAACATGCGTTAGGAGATCATGAGCAGTCATAGTGAAAAAGCCTAGAGTTAGAGGAAAGTATGAAGAGGTTTAGTAATCTTAGAAAGGGAGATGGTGATGAGGCAAGATATGTTATTATAGTCATGCACCCAGTAAGTTTTGATGAGGAGTTTTTCCTTATGGGTAGACTAAGAAGTGATGAGTTGTGAAGAGCTCAGGATAAGAGGTAGAGTAAGAGTTGCAAGTCAAGATGAGTTAGAGTATGCCTTAACCAGAAAGGGGTTATGATGATGTGTCATTGTATTAGTAATGACCAAGTGTAAGTGGTGAATAAAAGAGCAAGAGTACTCATGAGGTGATAGACCCAAGATAGGCTTATGAATTTTGAAAGGTGAACCCCATGGTAATTTGTGAGTATGGAGACTAAGAGGTAAGGATTGAGTATTGGTCATAAGGACCTAGTGGACGAGTGTTTCTAAATTTGTATCTAGTAGTTGTAAGTTAAGTATAGTAAGCGAGCAATCATATTAATATTCAGGTTTATTCATAAACATTAAGCTTGAATTTGAGATGAGTGTCATGATCAAAGGAATGACAACATGAGAGTGATGATGTTAGTCTTAAGATTTGATCTAGAAGACTTGACATAGAGTAGGTGAGGAATTGAGGAGATTTAGCTGCAATAGATATGAGTGGTAGAAGTGAGAGACCCTAACGTTTAGATAAGGGCAATGAAGTGTGGCTAAGTCACAAGAGCATTAAGAGGTGTGCCGAGATGGTATGTTACCAGATGAGGTTTCAATTAAGTTATGATTTTCCATGTGTGCCTAGATAGCATAATTGAGTTGTTAATGTGGAATAGGTCCATAGATTTCAAGTGTTAGCTTTAGAACTAAGGGGGAGATGATAAGATGAGAAATCAAGTCAAGTGTTGATAATTTCTTAAGGAGCTAATTAGTAGGAGTCCATGGAGTTGTTAGAGTACTAAGCTTGAATGTGGTGGTAAAGAGTAATAGTTTTGGGATGAGATTTCCTATAGAGAGGTATATAATCCGAACTTAAGGAGTTGGTATAAGATTGAATATAGTAAGATCATACCATTAGACGCAGACCTTAGTAAGAGTAACCCCGTTCTATACCCAGTCCAGTCGCCATTCGAGGACGAATGATCCCAAGGGGGAGATATTGTATCACCCAAGAAATTTTTTGAGCTAAGACTCAAATTGTTCTTCGTAGTGAGTGAGATTTTTTGCAAGGAATTTAAAATTTCTTGAGTAGTAAGGTCACTAGATGTAGCACATTGAGTTCCAAGAAGAACTAAAGAGAGAGAAAAGCATTCAAGTCATTTCTAAGTTTTTCTTAAGTTTTGGGTCAAATTCAAACGACTATAAATCCTAGTACAAGATGAGTTAGGTGAGATACAAGATACAAAATTAAATCTCTTAGAGTCCTCTTTCCAACGCCACTGAGTTTACTAAATTCTAAGTTCTGAGTAAAAAGTTATGATTGATTTACTAACGACGCCCAAACCTGGAAACAGCTCCGCGATGGCTCCGTGTTACGGAGCCAATACGGACCTCTCTGCCTGGTGGAAAATCATTCCAACTCCCAGCTCGTTTTAATTATTTCTTTAGGGGTATTTTAGTCCTAAAAACCTTCAAGAAGTCGTCTAAATTGCCCTCAACGTGTAGAAAATCAGTTCTTCATAAATCAAATCCTCTCATCCACTCCAAAGATTCTACGCTCAAGAAAATCAAGAAACGCTAAGGCTAGGGTTCATCTTCAAGATTTTCCTTCAAGTCCTTCAAGAGGACGGTTCTTTCAGGTATGTAAGCTTCCATAGTGTTGGGTTTGTTCACCCACATGCCAATCATGTTAATTTCAGCGCTAAGTTCGTTCTAGAAAGTTGAAAGCATGATGTTCTTGAAATTGACTTTAGTTCTTGAGTTTAGATGAGATTATTAAGTTCTTGACGAAATCATGTCGATTTTACAGTTATTTATGAGTAGGCTCTTCTGTTCATGTGCTGGGTATCTAAATCTAAAGAGGAATTGAGAAATAGAACCGAGTTAAGGTGAATTGGGGTTATAAAACAAAGAAGGAAAAAGTCGGGCGAATTTGGCACCTTGCTCCGCGTCACGGACCTGCCTCCCCATTTCATAAATTTTTTCTTCGCGTCGCGAAGAGGTCACGGACCTCTCTGCCTCAAAAGTTAATTCGTGACCAAATATTTTAATTCATCTCCGCGTCGCGGACTTGCTTCCAGACAGTGATTTCTTGGTCGTTTTTCATGTTTAACTATCTAAAAAACACTCCTAAAACATCACGAGATCATTCCAATCACAAATCACAACCTTGAATTCATAAATCACATTCAAGGTAGAGTTGAAAGTCAAGTCTTGAGAGTTCTCTCAAGTATTTTTTTGAGAAAATCCCTTTGAGTCCTTTGAGGAGTCTTCTACAACTTCTAATAACTTGTTTCAAGAGTCGAGTAAGTAAGCATGAGAGTGAGGAGAATGTATTCATGAGTCTACACTATCACCTAGATCCTTCATTATCATGAACCATAAATCTTGAATTCATAATTTACATTCAAGAGAGAGTTAAGAGTAGAGTTCAAAAAAGTCATTGAGTTCAATTGTGAATCCTTTGAGATCCACCATTGATGTGAGTTAATTTTTGAGAAGTAAGTATGAGAATGAGAAGAGTCGTATACCTGAGTTCCTTATTGATATTTTGACCCTTGAGTCAAGTCGTTCATGCCCATAACTTCCGCATGAACTCCATCAGTTTAGTATCTTTGAAAGAAGTAGTATCTTCTAAGTCTTGAGTATCGAGTTCCTAACCCTTCCGAGATTATAATCCTAATCATGGGACTATTACCTATTACCCATGAAGTCCATTAGTTGAGTTGTTCGTGCCGATAATTCCGCATGAACATTATAAGTCGAACAATCTAAAGATGAGGAGTATCTTTGAGTCCTTGAGTTGAGTAGTTAATGCTCATAATTCTGCATGAACCCTCTGAGTTGAGCATTCTTGAAATTAGTAGTATCATTGAAGTTCTTGAGTTCCAAGTATTTGAGTCTATCTATAGTTATTGAAAACCTTGCATTGAGTCGTTCAAGTCCATAATTCGGCGTGAACCATATTTTTAAGAAGTCTTTTACAAATGTTTTAACTTTGTTTTAAGACTTAAGTTTTGAGTTCAGTAAAGAGTAAAGTTGAAGTTCATTTCTTCAAAAGTATATGGGGACTATGTATTCCTAGAAGAGTTTAAAAATGTTTTTCACATTTAAATAAGAACGGAAAACTGAGATTTTCAAAAGAGCCTTTGAGCTAGTGTTTCAATAAAGAGCCTTTGAGCTAGTTTTTCAGTAAAGAGCCTTTGGGCTAGTTTTCAGTTAAAGAGTAAATGCTTTCACAATAAAGCAAGAGAGGAAACATTGATTTCCAAGATAGACTTTGAGCTAAGTTTTTGAGCAATTATCTCAAATCACAGAAAGAAGTATGTTTTTAACATAAAGAGCTAGTATCATATTTTGGGAGTAGTATTGAGCACCGATATGGGGAAGAGCTTGAGGTCAGATAACTCACGTCTCCATAAACAATGTAGCCATCAAGGGTAGAAAAGGGTCATACTTTTTAGATGAATCCTTTCCGCATAGACTAGTGGATCCACTTAGTAGTTCAGATCCTATACATGTGGCAAGGTATAGGATTCGCTGGCAGCGTGAGAAAGATCTTTGTATCATCACAATAGCTCTTATGTGATGGTTGTCTGTTAGAGAAACTACCACAACAGTACTTTGTATTTTTATATACATTAGTTTATTTGTATTTTTACATACATCTCAAAGTTATTTGTATCTTTGCATACACACAGAGTTGACATCATGTTTTCAATAATTTTTCTTTAGATTGCACTGGTTTTAAACTGCTTTATATTGTAATGAGTTCGGTTATGTTGAGTTGAGTTGAGCCAGGTAAGTTCTTCAGTTCCTTCAGATTATTTTCAAGCTTATGTTTATGCTTTAGAATTTCTCTTACATGCCCGTACATTTCACGTACTGAGCCATTTGGCCTGCATCTTCTCATAATGCTGACACAGGTATTCAGGATCATCAATAAGAGATTCGTTGATACATCTGGAGTTCGAGTTAGCTATGGTGAACCTCCTTATTTCCGGAGGATTTCATTTAGTTTTCAGTTTAGTCAGGATGTCGCGGGTCTTGTCCCGACTTCTATCTTTACCAGTTAGAGGCTTCATAGATAGTCAGTATAGTTGAGAAGTTTGTATTATTTATTTATTTTATTAAATATTTTAAAGACTTAAGTTGCCTATTTTATGGCGAGTTGGATATATTATTTTTATTCTAAGTTTTTCATTTGAGTTAAAGTTTTGAAAAGTTGAGTTTATTGAATTTTATTAAGTTTTAAGCTTTTGCATGCTTAAGTTAGTCTTCCACTTGTAGTCAGCTAGGATGAGGGTTCACTTGGGGACCAGAAATGGTCTTCAAGTGCCGGCCACGTCCAGGGTGTAGGCTCGGATCATGACATCTAGTTATGCCATCAATGTTTATGCAGTATGACTTCCCGGGTCATCAAAGATCATATCGCAATATGATTTTGATATATTTTTGAGAAAGAGTTTTCAAATATGAATGAGCTACAGTATAAGGGAACTAAGTATTTCCAAATTTATCAGTTTTTGCATTGATAAAAGAGAAAATTTGATTTCTGAATGAGTTATGAATTCAAAAATATTTGAAGAGCAGTTACTTAGTTTAAGAGGATAGTTTGAGCAATTATCTCAAACCATAGGAAGAGTGTGTTTTTAAACATTGAGCATGAGTATATATTATTGGGAGTAGTATTGAGCAACGATATATGGATGAGTTCAGACAACTCACATTTCTCACAAACCATGTATGCTAACATGGGTACATGATAATACTTTTTAGATGAATCATAAGTGTCATCGGGTAGAGCTTAGTGGATTCACTTAGTTGAGGTGTTCTATACCTCGGCAAGGTATAGAATAGTTCTGGCAGCGTGAGCGAGACGCTGTATCATCACGTAACTCATAGTGATGGTTGTGGATTAGAGAATCTCCCAATAGAGTTAAAGTGTATTTTTATACATCACTTATAATGTTGAGTTCAGAGATGAGAAAGTATTTTGTAAAGCTTTAAATGATTTTAACTCCTTTATTTCTTTACATTCAGCTTGAGTACATTGTTATCTATTGTAGTCCTTTCTTTCAGTTATTTGTTATTCAGCTATATTACGTACTCGTACATTCAATGTACTGATGTCATTCGATTTGCATCTTTTAATGATGCAAATACAGGTTCTTAGGATCCTCAACAAAAGTTTGTTGAGATCATTTCATCTGCTCGTCTGCTTATGAGTGAGACCTCCTTTCTTTCAGAGTACTCCAGTTTTATGAGTTGTTAGTAGTAGTTCTTTTGAGGAGTCGTGGGTCTTGTCCTGAAACTTATCTTTGTATAGTAGATGATTCATAGATAGATAGTTTTGGAGAGTCTTTCAGTTTCAGATGTTTTTATTTAAAACTTATGTTTCATACTGAGTATATTCTATTCAGTTTTGAGATTCAATACACTGTTTTTAAACATTTCTTTAAATTTGATGCTTATGTATGCTTGAGTTAGTCATCCGGTTGTAGTCAGCAAGGATGAGGGTTCACTTGAGGGCCAACAATGATTCTCGAGTGCCGGCCACATCCGGGGTGTAGGCTCGGGTCGTGACAAAATGATTCCCATTGTATTAAATCATTAGGCCACAAGCCCACAATCCAATCCTCTAAATGTTTTTAATAGTATATATTAATAATAAAACAAAATAAAACTCAAACATTATTTTTGTTTTACAAGCATGAAAATATAATTATAATATCATAATTTACTATGAAATACTACAGAATATATAGTCCTATTTACATGATTTAAAATTTATTATTGCTAACAAATTATATGTATACTTTAAGACAATACGATTAACGTTGAATGGATAAACAGTTGGAAAAAAATTATTGTCCTATAGATAAAACAAAGACTTGCCAAATATAAAAGACACTAGAACTTCTAATGATATTTGAACTTTAGATTTCTTTAACGTAAAGTGAAATTGTAATCATCCTCTTATAAATTTAATCATTAGGACATACTAATTCTTCAAAGTGATCAGTATGGTTGTTTACCAGAAAAATTGCTACTATTCATTTAAAAGTTGATTTTTAAGAAAACAAGGGCTAAGGTACAAGTACCTCCCTAGACTATGACCGAAATTCCAGCGACAGACCTTAACTAAACTAAGATCCTACTTACCCCCCCCCCCCCCCGAACCCATTTTTTTTTAATTTAGTACACCTTTTTGGCTTATGTTGTATCAAAATATCTCTCACGCGCCTCAACAGTGTGGAGTCATAGAGTGTGCCACGTAAGCCAAAAGGTGTACAAAATTACAAAAAATGAGTTCAGGTGAGTAATAGGACCTTATTTTAGTTAAGGTGTGTCTATGAGATTTCAGTCATAGTCTACGAGGGTACTTGTGCCTTATCCCTAAAAACAAGGATAAAGACAAAGGTACTATGATCGATCAAACTCCTTTGCTTTGTGGCTAAATTGGTATAGCAAAAATAAATTAGAGAGTAGAAATTATGCTAAGAATAAGGACAATAATAATAACAACTACCCTAGTTTCACATGGTAGGAGTAAAATTGATTATACAGTACACATTATCCTTTCCAAATCCCACTTATGCGATTACACTAAGTATGTTATTCTTATTATTATTATTGTAAATTGTATGAAGAACGTGGATAATAATAAGTGTAAATATAATGACAAGTAAAAATAAGAGCAAGAAATAATCAGAAGATCATGAATCTTTTGTATTATTAGAGCTTTTCAATGATGTTTTTCTTACAAGTAGATGAGATCATATTTGTCTCTTGCAGGGGTTTACATTAGGAAGATGCTATTATGTGTCAAATTTCAACCAGTCCTCGTGCCAAATTCGAATTTCACCTTATACAATGTCAGTAATTTTATTTTATTTTAATTATGAGAATCTAGTCTATCTAAGATGCAAGCAACAATTAATGCTTGTATTAGAATAAACTTTCTACATCACACCTCTTAGGTAACAATATTTTCCTAATTTTGTGTGAACAGAGTGTTTAATGCATTGAGTTGTCTTTAGATCTAGTCTATGTAGACTTTTCTACACACAAAATATTTTATGTACTGGACTATCTTTTAATTTAATATATGTAGAATTTTGTATTAAGAATATTTCGAGTGTTGCATCAAAGTTGGGAAGTGCATGTGTGTAATTTCCCTTTTCAGTACATTACAACACCTAAAATCCTGAAGCATCTATAACATATATTGCTGCTTTATCAAAGTTATTAACATCTTCTTATGTGATGTAGTCATGTCGCACTAAATATAGTTCTTAGAGAAAATATTGACTATAATTATTCGCCCCACTTTGAGATTATTGTAAAGTCAAGGGGCATAAATTTATTGAAATTGCAAATTTTATTTTCTTAGGGGACTTCTGTTTCACTATTTAAGAATATTTTAATTTAAAAAAATCAAACTATCGACTCTTTAACAAATGGGTACAAGAGATTATCTTTTATTATATTCTAATTATCCTCACCATGAAAGGGAAAAGAACATTAAATGTTCATTAAATGTTAATTGAATATGGATGTGCACGGAGCTGGTATGTACCTCTCTGAGTTCTCTATATAATAAGCCCATTTGGTTCACCTTTCTTTATTCGAGTCTTTGATTTTTAACTTTCTACCCACTAAAAAAAATTCAGTTATTTCCTTCATAAATCAGCCCCCTTTTTGATCTTTTTCCTCACTCCCCTCTTACAGAAAAAATCCTTAGTTATTTATTAAAAACATTTTTAAATTCTTAAGGATTTTCTTGCCCCTATCCCATTTTTTCTGCAGTTAACTAGATATAATTATATATATAGATTTAAAATGGAGGATAATGATTGGGATTTAAGCGTTGTGGTAAGAAGTTGTAATATTAATAAGCCTAATGATCTTACAGCTCCTAACTCATGCTTGGTGACTTCTGAAAATGGTGATTGGAATACTTTTGATAAAATTTTTGTTGCTGACATGCCTAATTTTAATGACTTATCTAAGATTTTTCAGTTGCTCACCAGAAAAAATCAAATGACCAGGTCATAATCATGGACCAAAATAATAACTAAGAGATGTACTTAAATCCCATTCAACCAACTCAATTCAGTCAACAAATCATTCTTCCTCCATTACCAACAACGATAACGTGTGTGCCAACTACGACTACAATACCGCAAGAGTCGATTAATCTACAACAACAACTTGTAAAATCAGATGACCAAGTTATAATTATGAATCAAAATGATAATCAAGAGATGTACTTAGATCCCATTCAACCAACACAATTTAGTCAACAAATGTTTCTTCCTCCATTACCAACAACAATAACGTGTATGCCAATAACAACTACAACACCACAAGAACTGATAGTTGAAAAATTAGATGACCAGGTAATAATCACAGACCAAAATAATAACCAGGAAATGTACTTACATCCCATTCAACCAACTCAATTTACCCAACAAAATTTTCTTCCTCCATTGCCAACAATGATAACGTGTGTGCCAACAAATACTACAACACCACAAGAATCGATTGATCTACAACAACAATTACAAGATCAAATTTATCCTAATTTCACTATACTAATGAAGACTTGTCTAATTAAAACTTGTAAAAGGTAACTATTTTCTCTGTTAAATTTTAAGTGTGCGTGTTTAGAGTTTTGATTTTAATACTTTTGATTTGAAATTAGGAAAAATCAGTCAACAAGAGTTATCTATGACATGTTGCAAGAGGAACTCACAGATGATAAATGGACATGGCGTAAGTATGGTCAGAAGTCAATCAAAGGTTCTCCATTCTCGAGGTTTGCTCTCTTTATCATTTTTTCATATAGTAGAAAATGTTGTTCAATTCTCAATTTTCATGATAAAAAGTAGTAAAAACTATTAATGGTAAATGTAGACAAATGTAATATTTGATCAGTACTAATTATATTTTGTGTATATGATATATCAGGAACTACTTTAAATGTAGTACATCAGGATCCTACAAAGCAACAAAAATAATTGAAAAAAGCCCAAAGAATGAGAACTATTTTTTGGTGTCCTATTCTGATGAACACAACCATGCTCCTCCTACATATCGTAGATCTCTTGCTTTATACAACAATAGTTCCAAACACAAACTTTCAAAAAGTATAAATATTGTGACCAAAGCGTTAAACTTGAATGCATCATCGTCCTCGTCTAAGCGTGCTAAGCGTTTCAAAGTTGATGCCTCTTCAATTAGTCCAGTTGCACCTACACTTGAAATTGAGAGAAATAATGAAATGGTTGATGTTGTCGTGGAGAACAAAGACGATATTGAAGAGGAGGAGAACGTGTATGACAATGTTTTCATGGATTTTAAAGAACTCCAAAAAGTTACTACTTCCATCTTATGGGGATGAAATGGACAAGAGGAACTGATCTTTTTTCTCCCTCTCCACCAACTCTACTATGAGCACCTTTTGTCTTCTAGTCATGTTTCTTTTTTAGTTATAAATGGGGTCAGAAAAAAAATAGATTTATAGTTTTTCTGTGTTTAACCATGTCATAGAAAATAGTGCTTCTCTAGATAGCTAGATATGAACCATTTTCAGTTTCGTTATTTTTGTTGTTTTTTAATGTGAGAATCTGGTCCCTCTCGTAAGTTGTTGTTTTATTTTCTCAAATAGTTCTTTCTTTAAGAAAAATCACTTGTCTCAAGCTCTCAGTTTATACATTAAATAATACAAAGTATTAGAATATCACAATTCAATTTCAGAAGCTTTATATATATATATATATATATATATGAAATCAAGAGTGATCTTGACATCACACAACATTACCAAATATATTTATTTTTTTTAAAAAAAACAAGCGGAGGAAAAAGAAGAATTCGAAAACTAATAATGTTGGAAAGATGGAGATATTAATATAAATATCATAATTGAAATCATTAATTTTCCTAAAAGACATTTTGAAGGAATTTTCACACTTAAAAATCAATTATATGTTCTTGTGGATTACTATTAATTTAAAAGATAGAATAAGTAATTTGTTCCAGTACTCTCTAAAATTATTTTTTGATGGTAGAAATTGTTTCTCTATTGTTCAATTGTTTATACATATCTCAACAATAATTTTTGTTGTTTTCTTTCGTTTGCTAAAAGACATTTTTATAGTCATATTTATCTTTGAACAAGAAACATGTGTCAAATATATAATTAGAATAAGTATAGTGATTTACGAAATCCTGTGGTCTTTAATGTTGCTAGGAGCTAGTAGCATTGAATGCAATCTCTACGTATAAACTGTTACAAATTTTAATTATTAATATAAAAGTTTTGCATAATTAATAAAGTAATACATTGTTTCAATATTGAAATTTGTACTACTCTAGTTCATTTTAGTGTCATATTTATTTTTCACCTCTTAAGAAAGATTAATTAAAAAGGTTATTTGACTAAATTATTCTTATATAATCTTTGACCTTAATTTAATACCATCTCTTTTACACCGTATTAATCTCTCTATTAATTATTCAAAATATTAAACTTCACTTATCAAAATTGTTTGCAATCGAGAGGTTTCCTAATGAGGTCTTGCGTCCTGTCATGGTAATTGAGAGGTTTCAGTGCTTAGCTTTGCACTGCAACATGTCCAGTTACTAAATATTCAATTTTTTTGATATATGGTAAATGATATTATCGATGTGTTGATAAAAAACCTAGATGTGCCCCCACTTCAACCAATCTAGTTTGACATTTCTCTTTCTATGTGTTCCCGATTTGATAATTCATTTGTTGTCGTATGTCGTAATATGAAGGAAAAAAAATAGAACTCAAACTAGAAACCAAAATAGAGGAACGAAAAAATGAAAAAGTCATGAAGGACCACGAGATTTGAATTAGATTCAAATTTTAATGAAGGCAAAAATATTAGATAATTCTTTCTATGTCTAAATTTTGACAGATTGAGTTACTTGATATCTATATTGATGATATCGTGAGAGATACCTCGTAAAGTATTCAAAGTGTAACCAAGTCATCCAGAATATGAACATTCAAAAACGATAAATAAAAAAATTTGAAAATTAGGGAAGGAGCAAACAATAGGTCATGAGCATTATATTGGTACTACTTGCTAGGATTCTACACCTCTAATGTTTTCCACTTTGCAGCTATTATTTCAAGGACCTAGTCTAAACAGGTACAAGAGTTGCTAATAAAGTACGAATAGAAAATATAATAAATAATGAAAAATACTTACACAACTTCCACTTGAGAACATAGTAGATGGCAGTTGATGATAAGTAATTGTCACCGCACGCTTAAAGCAACCTGAGACAAACTTATACCAACAAAAGGTGTACAAAAATAGTATCAGTACACCATACATAGTGACTAGGCATCATAGGCTAACCTAAATTAGTTTAACGTAAAACATCACGAAATCAATAGAAACAACAACACATTATGTTAACATATATTATAACACAAGCAATATCTCTCCATATCTCTTCTTACCTTAATCATAACTTTCATTATCGATCTCTTAGCATACTCTCTAACCTTAAATATTAATCTCACATAAATATAACTTATCCAGAAGTCAATACGATAATACTCCTATTACATACATACAATTTTCATACATTATATTACTCAAATATCAAAGGTATATAACTTGATATAATTTATGTATCTCACACATATTTTATATACCTTGTATATTTTCGATTACTAATTGTTTTAGCAACTTTTTTTTAACTTTATTATTACTATTTTTCCTATGTTTTTTTCGCAAGTAAGTGAAATAAATAACTCTTCATAGTTACAATTTGCTTAATTATGCTACATAGTTGTAGTTTTATTTGCTATGGGTATATTCGTTTGTATATTTAGCGTTCAATATACAAACAGGGTAAGTATATACAAATTCTGTATTTATACATTTAGAAATTTTTCAGAACTCCATTTGTATATTTCGCTTGCAAATATACAAGCATGGTAATTTATTATGAATTGTTCATAACTTTTACAAATCAAGTGTATCAACAAATCGTATACAAATAACTGGGTAAACATATACAAAACTTGAATTTATACAATTAGAAATCAAATTATACAAATTCTGAATTTATAAAATTAGAAACCGAACAGAAAAAATTGAGAAACTGTAGCCGCTAATAAGAATATCTGAAAATGTAACCATGGAACATAATATACAATCAATGTTTGTCATTTCACGTAAATTTTCCTAATAAGTATTGCAAAATTATTAATTAAATAAGCACATAATTTATTTTTCGCTTATCCTCATCTCAACACTCCGTCATTTTCTTTTTAAATTGCTTTAGTCCTTTCTCTCAAGATGTAATAAAAAATTGGAAAAATTACATACGTTAATAAACATCTACTAGTTAATTATTAAATATAGTTATAATTTAATTTAATTACCATTCACAACTACTATTTCATTAGGATTTCTATTTTTAAGCTAGCCTCCCACATTCTATTTGTATCAAACCATAACTCTCTCTCTCTTCTCTCATAATTTATTTCTTTTCTTTTATACATCTAATCAACTCTCTTTCATCTCCCATTCTTTGATTTTTCTTCTAATTTCACTTAACCATATTCATTTTTGAAGTTTCAAAGATTCTTTTTCTTCCTCCAACTCGTGTTTTCCCAATTTCAGGTAACCTACCTTGTCGGTTTTCAATTGAATTCTTTAGATTTTTGTTTGTGTATTTTGTATTTTTTTTACTTTCATTCAAACAATTTTCATCTGCTTTCATTCAAAGTAAAAAGAATTTCATTATAATTTTAAATTTAGCGACTGAAAAATTAAAAAATCAATTCAAGAACAATACTTTTCAATCTGGTAGAGATCTTATATTGTTACTTATTTTTCAAGACTAATCATCTTGTCTCCCTCGTCTCTGCCATTAGTATATGTAGGACGTCAATTTATAGTTGGAAAAAAGATAAAATTTTGTTTTGTACAAAATACAAAACTCTCCTAACACAGAATCAAGAAGATATAACCTGTAAATTTCAGTATTCTAGTTAGAAAAAATTATGAAGTGGTGATAAAAGAATATTTGAATATTTTAATAATATTAGTTTTGAGAACGTGTGTTGCAGTTGCATGATTGACCTCTATTATTATATAAAATCTTCATAGGTTTAATCTCATGTTGAAATATTATTTGTGAATACAATAAATATTGTATTGTTTATATGAACTCTACCTTGTAATTATACTCCCCAATTAAATATTGATATTATGTCTACCTCTTCTTTGCATTTGAAGAGGTAACTATTGCAATTTGCAAGTGTTCTTAATTTTTAATTAAGAAAAAAATTTAAAACCTAGATCATTGATAGTGAGGAAATTATTACTCAGAAATGATCTTCATGATAATTATTGTAATATTTGCGGTGGTATATAGAAAGTTACTGTTACATTTTTGGAAGTTTAACCATATGTTATTTGAATGTTGCTTAGTATATTTTTGTTTAATGTTTATTAATTAAGTAGATATTTTATTTCATTTTGATTTACTTTAAGTGAAAAATTGTAATTCAATTCAAATATATATATATATAGATCAATTTTCATGCACCTCGATCAATTTCACTATATATGTGTTATTTTTCACCACCAAGATATATCATGTAATTCTATTAATCCAAACTTAGACAGATGAAAAAAAATCACCTAATATTTTTCTCCACTAAAATTTAAACCTGGAACTAAATGATTCCCATTTCCCACTGTATTAAATCACTAGGCCACAAGGCCACAACCCGGTCCTCTAAATGGTTTTAATAGTATATACTAATAATAATAAAACAATATAACTCTATCATTGTTTTTGTTTTACAACCATGAAAGTATAATTATAATTTCGTACTTTACTATGAAATACTACAGAACATATTGTCCTATTTACATTCTTTAAAATTTCTTTTTGCTAACAAATTATATGTATAGTTAATACAATACGATTAACGTTAACATGGATATATAGTTGGAAAAAATTTATTGTCTTATAGATAAAAAAGAATTGTTCGTATAAAAGAGACTAGAACTTTTAACGATATTTGAACATTAGATTTCTTGAATGTAAGGTGAAATTGTAATCTGTAACATCCCGCCTTAGAGAAAGCTAAATTTAGAAAGAACTAATTTGGAAAGAGCCAAATCTGAAAATTTTCAAGTTATGCTTAAGTTGTGACTTTTAGATCAACTTCAAATGGTCATAACTTTCAGTACAGGTTGAGTTAGGTGGCCCATAAGATATCAAATGAAAGGTCTTGGAATCCTCTTTCCAACGCCACCGAGTTTGCAAAATTTCGAGCTCGTATGAGGGATATATGCCTATTTGAGTTAGCCTGTATAGTTAAGAAAAGTTACCCGAAAATATGAGGGGTAATTTTGGTCTTTTCCTTACCCAATCAGATTAATTCGTTTTAGTATGGTTTTAGGGGTCTAAAATGATTTAGTTCAGTTTTACAATCCTAACTTACGCTTAGGATTTTAGAAAAGAGTTCAAAAAGAGAAAAGAAGAAAAAGGAGGGAAGATTCAATGCGCTCATTGAAATTTCTTACGGATCGAAGGTTGTTTCACCAAGGGTTTGATCCCTAAGAGGTATGTGAGTTCTCATAGTGTTCGGTTCGTTCACCCACACACCAATCATGCTATTTTAATACAATTTCGTTGTCAAAGTTGAAGGATTTGAATTCTTGATGAGTTTTCTTGTAATTTCATTCGTAATCTTGATTGTTGGGGTGTTGATGAATTTTTGAGATGAGCATTAGTGATTCGAAAGTTGTTTTGAGTAGATTATTGTGTACTTAGGTTGGGTATTCAAATCTAAGTGAGTTTGGAAGATACCATTCGATTCTACGCGAATTAGGGTCAGAAAATGAGAAAGAAAATTCGTTAGAAAAAAATCTGGGCAGAGGCTAGCGCCCTGCGCCAACCAGTGCGCTAGAAAAGTAATTATGTAGTTTAGGGGCTGGTGCCCTACGCCAGGGTCACCTGCCCCCACCCCTTCTCCGTCGTTTTGCCCGTCTGAGTTCTTTCAAAGGGTACCTTCACTCCCTATTGATTCTAACTACTCTAAACCACATCGAAACATCGAGAGATATTCATAACATGAATAATAACCCTTGAATCCATAATTCAAATTCAGGGTAGAGCTAAGAGTAAAGTCTTGAGAATTCTTTCGAGTCTTTTTTCGAAGTCTTTTACAATCTTTTAAAACTTGTTTTAAGACTTGAGCATTTGATTTTGAGAAAGAGTAGAGTTGAGTTCATTTAAAAAAAATATATATATATGGGAACTAAGTATTCCCAACAGTAAATGTTTTTACATTTAAGAAGAGAGGAAACGCCGATTTCCAAAAGAGTTCATGAGCTGTTTTGAGTACTATCTCTTTTTAGAGAAATCTTTTGAATAATAATCTCAAAGTTAAGGATGAGGAAATGTTTTCTTTACAACATATGAGCTAAGTTATATTTTGGGAGTAGTAATGAGCACCGATATAGGGGAGAGTTCAAACAACTCACAACCCTCATAAACCATGTAGCCAACGTAGGTAGAAAGGGTCATACGTTTTAGATGATTCCTTATTGCTTTTTAAGCATAGACTAGTGGATCCACTTAGTTGAGGAGTTCTATACCCCGACAAGGTATAGGAAAGTTCTGGTAGCGTGGGCGAGACGTTGCATCATCACGTAGCTCATAGTGATGGTTGTCGGTTAGAGAATCTCCCAAATAAGAGTAAATTGTCGGTTAGAGAATCTCCCAAACAGAGTTTACTTTGTATTTTTATATACAAAGTGAGTCATATTGTATTTTCCAATACATTGAGTTGCTATCTACTGTTTTGAAAGCTTTTTTTTATATCACATTATTTTTATTGATTTTATATTGAAATGAGTTGAGATTGAGTTGAGTTGTAACGAGATAAGTTGTTTCTTCAGTTCCAGTTCAAGCTTATGTTATGTTTTAGATTTCCCCTTGTATGCTCGTACATTACATGTACTGACGCTATTTGGCCTGCATCTTTTATGATGCATATACAGGTAACCAGGATCATCAACCAGTGCTTCGTTGATCCAGTTGAGTTCCAGAGTTGTTTGGTGAACCTCCTTGTTTCCGAAGGATCTTTTATTTATCTTCACTTATTTCAATTTTGTTAGGATGATCGGGGGTCTTGTACCGACATCCCACATAATTTTAGAGGCTTCATAGATAGATAGACAGTAGTTCATGAGTCTTTTCATTTTCAGTTGTTTATGTTGAGACTTGAGTTGCCTCTTTGGCAAGTTGAATGTTTATTTCTAAATATTTAGAGTTTAAGTATCTGAGACTTTTGAGTTAAAACTTTCTTTTGAGTTCATTTATTGATGAGTAAGTCTTCCGCTGAGAGTTGAGCCGGGTTAAGGGTTTGCTTGGGGCCAACAATGGTTCTCGAGTGCCGACTACGCCAAGGGTGTAGGCTCGGAGCATGACAAACTTGGTATTAGAGCACATAGTTCAAGAGTCCTAGGGTGTCTATGAAGCTGTGTCTGTAGAGTCCTAGTTATTGGTGTGAAGCGCACCACATCTATAATTAGAAGGCTGCAACATTTAGGAACTATCTCACTTGTTTCATACTCTTTTCGTGCGATATAGTTCATCTCTATAAAAGTTTCCTTCTAATTCGTGCTTGCGCGTATCTTTCGGATCATGCTTCCACGAAGAGTTGTTCGAGGTCGTCCTACTAGGAGAAATGTTGATCCTCAAGATCAAGGGGTCCCCAATGCACCAGAAGTGCATCCTATGGGAAAGGTCACTAATACTGAGTTCCTGGATGCTATTCGGATGTTGAGCCAAGTTGTGACTAACCAAGTTGGGCAACAAAGATGGAATCGACAGGATGTGGCTGATACATCAAGAATCCGTGAGTTCTTAAGGATGGATCCTCCAGACTTCACCGATTTAAGTGTCACTGAGGATTTGAAAAACTTTGTGGAAGAGTTGCAGAAAATGTTTAAGGTGATGCATGTTGTTGATGCTGAGCGAGTGGAACTAGCTGCATACAAACTGAAGGGTGTTGCTAGAGTATGGTATGTTCAATGGAAAAAGAATAGAGTTGAGGGTGCACCAATTGTGAGCTGGGCTATGTTCGAAAAGTCCTTCATGGGGCATTTCTTTCCCCGTGAACTGAGAGAGGAAAAGGTAAGGGAATTCCTCACTCTGAAGTAGGAATCCATGAGTGTGCATGAGTATAGCCTTAAGTCCACTCAATTTTCCCGTTATGCTCCAGAGATGGTTTGTCTCGTCTGTAGAGAAAAATGGGTAAGGCTGCAATGTTGATAGGGGATATGGACATAGCAAGGCTTATAGTCCATGTGCAATAGGTTGAGGAAGATAAACTGTGAGATAGAGAAGAGTTCTGAAACAAGAAAGCTAAGACGACAGAAAATGAGTACAGACAACAAAAGAGTAATGCAAACCAGTCGTCCTTTCAACATAAGCCAAATGGACCTACTCCATCATCTGCTAGTGCACCTGCACCAAGGGACAGAGGTGAGTTCAAGAATCAAAATTCTTAGAATTTCAGAGCTAGACCCATACAGTCTCAGGGTAGTGTGGAGCAAGGAGGTAATGAGACTCCTGCATGTGCTAAGTGTGGTAGGAACCACTCAGGAGTGTGTCATGATGGCTCCACTGGTTGTTTCAAGTGTGGTCAGAATGATCACTTCATGAGAGAGTGCCCTAAGAACAGGCAAGGTAATGGCAATGGGGGCAATAGGGCCCAATTTTCTTCAGTGGATACGCCAGATAGAGTTGCACCTATAGGAGCTACTTCACAGACAAGCAGAGGAGCAAACCTTCTGTATGCGATCACCAGTCGTCAAGAGCAAGAGAATCACATGATGTTGTCACTGGTATGATCAAAGTCTTTACTTTTGATGTATATGCATTGCTAGATCGAGGTGCGAGTATATATTTTGTGACTCCATATATAGCTATGAGTTTCGATATTATTCCCGAACAACTTCTTGAGCCCTTCAGTGTTTCTACACCTATTGATGAGTCTATTCTAGCTGAGAGAGTTTATCGTGATTGTACCATTTCTGTCAATCCAAAGGACACCATGGCTGCCTTAGTCGAGTTAGACATGGTAGATTTTGATGTTATTCTAGGTATGGATTAGCTTCATCCCTGTTATGCCTTAATTGATTGTAGGACTTGAGTAGTTAAGTTCTAGATTCCTAATGAGCCAATTATTAAGTGGAGGAGTAGTTCAGCAGTGCCTAAGGGTCATTTTATTTCGTACCTTAAGGTGAAAAGTTAAGTTTCCAAGGGGTGCATCTATCACTTAGTCTGAATTAATAACTTTAGTGTTGAGACACCACCTATTCATTCAGTTCCAGTTGTGAGTGAGTTTCCAGAGGTCTTTCCAGATGATCTTCCCAGAGTCCCTCCTAAGAGAGAAATAGACTTCGGTATAGATATTCTTCTTGATACTCGTCCTATCTCTATTCAGCCATATAGAATGGCCCCAATTGAGCTGAGATAGTTAAAAGAGCAGTTGAAAAACCTTCTTGATAAAGGCTTCATTTGACCAAGTGTCTCACCTTGGGGTGCTCCTATCTTATTTGTGAGGAAGAAAGATGGTTCTCTTAGGATGTGTATTGATTACCGCCAATTGAACAAGGTTACTATCAAGAATAAGTATCCATTTTCGAGGATTGGTGATCTTTTTATCAACTTCAGGGTGCCACCTGTTTTTCTAAGATAAACCTTAGATCAGGCTATCATGAGTTAAGGGTAAGAGAAAGTGATATTCCTAAGACAACATTCAGGACCCTCTATGGTCATTATGAGTTTCTAGTCATGTCACTTGATTTGACTAATGCTCCTGAAGCATTCATGGATCTAATGAACAGAGTGTTTAAGCCATATATGGATATGTTTGTTATCATATTCATTGATGACATTCTAATTTATTCAAGGAATGAGGAGGATCATGTTAGTAATCACAGAGTAGTTCTCCAAACTCTAAAGGATAGAGAGTTGTAAGCTAAATTCTCTAAGTGTGAGTTTTGGATTGAGTTTGTGGCCTTCTTAGGATGAATTGTTTCTGGTGATGGGATTCGAGTTGACACTCAAAAGATTGAGGTAGTGCAGAACTGGCCTAGACCCACATCTCCAACTGATATTAGGCCCAAACCCACATTTCCAACTAATATTAAGAGTTTTTTGGGGTTAACTGGTTATTATAGAAGATTCGTGGAGGGGTTCTCATCTATTCTGTGCCCGTTGACAAAGCTGACTCAGAAGACAACAAAGTTCCAATGGTCGAAAGCTTGTGAGAAAAGCTTTCAGGAATTAAAAATAAGGTTGACTACTGCCCCAGTGTTGACCTTACCGGAGGGTACACAAGGTTTTATTGTATATTGTGATGCGTCCAAAGTTTGATTGGGTTGTGTATTAATGCAGAATGGCAAGGTTATAGATTATGCCTCCAGACAGCTTAAGGTTCACGAGGGGAATTACCCAACCCATGATTTAGAGTTGGCTGCGATAGTGTTTGCCTTGAAAATATGGTGTCACTATCTTTATGGTGTGAATATAGATGTGTTCACCGATCACAAAAGTCTTCAGTATGTATTCAGTCAGAAAGAGCTTAATCTTAGATAGAGGAGGTGGTTGGAGTTACTCAAGGATTATGACATTAGTATTCTATATCACCCAGGTAAGGCTAATGTTATTGCTGATGCTTTGAGAAGATTGTCTATTGGTATTACTGCCCACATTTAAAAAGGCAAGAAAGAGTTAGCAAAAGATGTGCACAGACTTGCACGCTTGGGAGTCCGGTTAATGGATTCTAATGAAGGTGGGGTGGTGGTGATGAATGGGGCCGTATCATCATTAGTGTCTAAAGTGAAAGAGAAACAACACCAAGACCCTAGTTTGGTTGAATTAAAGGCAAATATTCATAAGCAAAATGTGATGGCTTTTGAACAAGTGGGAGATGGTGTATTGAGGTATCAAGGTAGATTGTGAGTACCAAAGGTGGATGAACTTCAAGAGAGGATCATGGAAGAAGCTCATAGCTCCAGATACTCTATCCATCATGGTTCCACAAAGATGTATCGTGACTTGAAAAAAGTCTATTGGTGGAGTAGTACGAAGAGGTATATTGTAGAGTTTGTTATTAAGTTCCTGAATTGCCAACAAGTCAAGATAGAGCACCAGAGGCCCGAAGGTATGGCTCAGAACATAGATCTTCCGAAATGGAAGTAGGAGATGATTAATATGGATTTTATTACTTGTTTACCCCGGTCTTGTAGGCAGCATGATTTGATTTGGGTGATTGTAGATCGAATGACTAAATCAACTCATTTCTTACCGGTAAAGACTACTTTTACAGCAAAGGATTATGTCAAGTTATATGTTCAAGAGATAGTCAGACTTTATGGAGTTCTGGTGTCCATCATTTCATATAGAGGTGCACAATTCACCGCATAATTTTGGAAGTCTTTCTAGAAAGGTTTGGGTTCGAAGTTAAATTTCAGTACTTCTTTTTATCCTCAAAATGATGGTCAAGCATAGCGTACGATTCAGACTTTAGAGGATATGTTGAGGGCGTGTTTGATCTATTTCAAGGTTAGTTAGGACGATCACTTACCTAACATAGAGTTTGCTTACAATAACAGTTATTACTCTAGCATCCAAATGGCTCCCTATGAGGCTCTTTATGGGAGAAAATGTAGATCTCCTATTGGATGGTTTGAAGTTGGTGAGGATGGGTTGATAGGACCAGACTTGGTTCATCAAGCTATGGAGAAAGTGAAGACTATTCAAGAAAGGTTGAATACAACGATGAGTCGTCAGAAATCCTATACCGATGTTAGAAGAAGAGACTTAGAGTTTGAGGCGGATGATTGGGTTTATTTGAAGGTTTCACCCATGAAGGGTGTTATGAGGTTTGACAAGAAGGGAAAGCTTAGTCCCTGATATATTGGTCCTTATAGGATATCCAAGAGGATTGGCAATGTAGCTTACGAGTTATAGCTACCGTCAAAGTTAGCATCCGTCCATCTGGTGTTTCACAGTTCTATGTTGAAGAAGTGTATGGCCGATCCTTCACTTATTATACCTATTGAAAACATTGGCATTAAGGACAACCTATCTTATGAGGAGATTCTCGTTGAGATACTTCATCGCCAGGTTCGCAGGTGGAGAACCAAGGAGGTTGCATCAGTCAAGGTTTTATAGAGGAATCAATTTGTTGAGAAATATACTTGGGAGGCTGAGGAGGATATGAAGAATATATATTCACATCTTTTTGAGCCCAGATAAATTCTAGATCAAGGTACTGATTTTTTTCTTGGTACTCTTTAAATTGATATGTTGAGAGTATTAAATTACATATTGGGTGTTCGAGTTGGGTGTAGATGTTTCCACCCTCGTTTCTACTTAGAGTAATCTCATTCAAGGACGAATGTTCCCAATGGGGGATATTCTAACATCCCGCCTTAGAAAAATCTTAATTTAGAAAGAATTGATTTGGAAGGAGCCAAATCTGAAAATTTTCAAGTTATGCTTAAGTTGTGAGTTTTGGATCAACTTCAAATGGCCATAACTTTCAGTATAGGTTGACTTAGGTGGCCCATAAGATATTAAATGAAAGGTCTTGGGATCCTCTTTCCAGATTTATTGAGTTTGCTAAATTTTGAGCTCGTGTGAAGGAGATATGCCTGTTTGAAGTTAGCCTCTCCAGTTAAGGAAAGTTACCCGAAAATATGAAGGGTATTTTGGTCTTTTCCTTACCCAATCAGATTAATCGTTTTTAGTAAGGTTTTAGGGGTCTCAACTGATTTGGTTCAGTTTTACAATCCCAACGTACACTTAGGGTTTTAGAAAAGAGTTCAAGAAGAGAAAGGAGGGAAGATTCAAGGCGTTCAACAAAATTTCTTGCGGATCGAAGGTTGTTTCGCCAAGGGTTTGATCCCTAAGAGGTATGTGAGTTCTCATAGTGTTTGGTTCGTTCACTCACACACCAATCAGGCTATTTTAATGCAATTTCGTTCTCAAAGTTGAAGGATTTAAGTTCTTGATAAGTTTTCTTGAAATTTCATTTGTAATCTTGATTGTTGGGGTTTTGATGAATTCTTTAGATGAATATTAGTCATTTGAGGGTTGTTTTGAGTATATTAACATGTACTTAGGTTCGGTATTCGAATCTAAGTGAGTTAGGAAGAAACCATTCAATTCTAAGCGAATTAGGGTCAGAATACGAGAAAGAAAATTAGTCGGAAAAGAATCTGGGCAGAGGGTGGCGCCCTGCGCCAACTAGTGCGCCAGAAAAGTGTGACATCTTGCAAGTTGATAGCTAGGAAGAAGCTTAATTTTTTTTTTGAATTAGTCATTTTTGGAAAGAATATGGAAAGCTGGAAATTTGGCTAAGTATGGGAAAAAGGTGAGTTTTTGGCCAACTTTGAATGGTCATAACTCCTATATCAAGAAGAGTTAGGTGTAGTTCCATATATATTTGGAAATCCCGTGGAATGATCTTTCCAACGCCACCAAGTTTGCTAGATTCTGAGTTCGTATGAGTGAGTTATGCCCTTTTGAAGTTGGGCAGTTGGCAGGGAAATCCGTCCGGAAATTTTAAGGGCATTTTGGTCTTTTCCCAAACCAATTCTTTTGGTTATATTAGTGTGTTAGACTGATTTTTTTTATCAGTTCTTCCTTATTTTAAAGAGTGAGAGTGAGGGTTAGGGTTCTTGAGAGAAGAGGAGAAGAAGAGGAGAAGGAGAAGAAGAAGCAAGGTTCGTAGAGGTCGTCGTGGATTTCGTCGGGGGTGATCCCTATTAAGGTATGTGAGTTCATAGTGTTGGGTTGATCTTTTCCCCCACACACCACACTCCTTTTATTTTCAAGAAAAGATTGGTTGTGTTGTTGAATTCTTGTGGTTGTTCTTTTTGAAGTTTGTGGTTGTGTTGGTTGAAGTTTGTGGTTGTGTTGTTGAAGTTTCTTGTTGGTTTGGTGCATGTTCCCGGATGAAATTATGAGTTGAATCTAGTGTATAGTGAGGGTTTTAAATGATTCTAAGTGATTGGGGAAGAAACCATTCGATTTTAGGCGAAATAGGGTGAGAAAACGAGAAAATGAACTTGCTGAAATTTTTGGGTGGGGGGCCTGGCGCGATGCGCCTGCCAGAGTGCCCCAAACTCACCTCTAAAGTTTTAGGGCTGGCGCTCCGCGCCTTGCAGAGCGCCAAGGACGCCAAGACCTCTCTTTTATCCCCCACTTTCTTATGGATGTTCTTAGGTATTGTACCTATGTTTACTAGTTGTTTCCAACACTCCAAGGTACTTCTAAAAGTCAAGAACTCATCCGTAACATGTGATCAAACACCTTGAATTCATAATCCAATTCAAGGAGAGTTAGTTTCCAAGTCAAGTGAAGTTAGAAGTCAAGTGAAGTTAAGAGTTAAGTTCAAGAGTTAAGAAGCAAGTCAAGCAAGTCTTCGAAGTTGTTCCAGAGTCTTTATTGAATGTTTTAATTTCATTTAAAACTCAAGTTTCAAGTCAAGCAAAGAGCTTAGAGTTTCAAGCTAAGAAAAGAGTCTCAAGTTTCAAGTTGAGTAAAGAGTTTAAAGTTGAGTTCATTTCTCAAAGTTATTAGAGAAATATGTATTCCTAAAGAAGTTTTAAAGCAAGCAAAGGGTATAGAGTTTCAAGTCAAGAAAAGGGTATAGAGTTTCAAGTCAAGCAAAGAGCTTAGAGTTTCAACTCAAGCAAAGAGCTTAGAGTTTCAACTCAAGCAAAGAGCTTAGAGTTTCAACTCAAGCAAAGAGCTTAGAGTTTCAACTCAAGCAAAGAGCTTAGAGTTTCAAGTCAAAAAAAAGGTATAGAGTTTCAGAGCTATTAGGGAACAAAGTATTCCCACAGAAGTTTATAAATGTTTTCATATTTAAGATGAGAGGAAACAGAGGTTTCCAAAAGAGTTTTGAGAAGTTTGAGTACTATCTCTTTTTGAGAAAAGATGAGTTTCGCAAAAGAGTTTCTAAAACATGATTAGTATGGCAAATCGAGTATGTCATCAATGTTAAATAGTATGGTCTCTAGATATACCATCAATGTTTAAGCAGTATGAATATCCCGAGTCATCAATGATCATATTAAAAATATGGTTTTGAGATGTTTCTTTAGAAAGAGTTTTCAGGAGCCTTTGGGGGATAGTTTTCAAGAAAAAGGAACTATGATTCCAAAAGAGCCTAAGGGCTAGATTTTGAGTAATTATCTCTATTAAAGAAAGTTGTGTTTAAAACACTTATGAGCTAAAGTATTTTAGGAGTAGTATCGAGCACCGAATTGGGGAAACGAGTTCATATTAAACTCAACTCTCCATAAGAACCATGTAGCCAACATGGGAGTTAACGGGTCATACTTTTTAGATGAACCCGTAAAGTTAAGCTAGTGGATCCACTTAGTAAAGTTAGCTTCCTATATCAAAACCAGGTATAGGATGGTCCTCAGGCAACGTGAGGTAAAACGTTGTATCACCACTCAGATTCATAGTAGTGGTTTGTCGATTAGAGAAGCTCCCACTATATATCACGACAAGGTATAGAATAGTCCTTAGGCAACGTGAGGTAAAACGTTGTATCACTAGCTTCCTATATCACGACAAGGTATAGGATGGTCCTTAGGCAACGTGACGTAAAATGTTGTATCACTAGCTTCCTATATCACGGCAAGGTATAGGATGGTGCTTGGGCAACGTGACGTAAAACGTTGTATCACCACTTAGTTTCAGAAGTGGTGGTTGTCAGTTAGAGAAACTCCCACAGTAGAATTGCATGGTTCCTCTAGGGGTTCTGCTTAGTTTGGATGGGGGTATGGGACTTCATTCATACATTGCACAAGTAGACCTCGAGAGGAAGCATGGTATTTTCATGATATTATAAATATGATTTTTACGTCATGTTTTAAAAGTTTTACAAGCTTTATATATTGCATGTGTCTTATTGCTTTATATATTGAGTTCAGTTATTCATGAGTTGAACAGAGCCAAGGTAAGTGTCCTCGTGTACTCTTTCCAAGCTTTAATTGTGGTTAGCTTCCCAGCTCGCATACTCGTACATTCAATGTACTGATGCCAGTTGGCCTACATCTTATGACGATGCAGACACAGGTACCCAGGGTCAGCATCCTGCACGCCGTTGATCCAGCTGAGCACTCCAGAGTCAGTGATGAGTCTCCTTGCTTTCCGGAGGACTCAGATATTCTGTTTCTTTTAGTTTTGTGTTATTAGGATGTTTAGTTGTGCTGTTGAGTTAAGTTTCCGCTGAGTTATGAAAGCCAGGACAAGGGTTCGCTCGGGGCCAGCAATGGTCTCCGAGTGCCGGTCCCGCCCAGGGTATAGGCTCGGGGGGTGACAAACTTGGTATCAGAGCACAGAGTTCAAGAGTCATAAGGAGTCTATGAAGCCGTCTCTGTAAAGTCCTAGTTATCGGTGTGAAGCGCGCCACACCAATAATTTGGATGTTGCAACATTTAGGAATATTTCTCACTTCTTTCACAGTCATCTCGTGCGTTAGAATTTATCTCTAAAAAAGTTTCCTTCTAATTCGTGTTTGCGTGTGTTTTTAGAGGATTATGCTTCCACGAAGAGCAGTTAGAGCTCGTCCAACTATGAGGTGTATTAAGGAACAAGAGTTACCAGGTGCCTAAGATGAGATCAAATAGGCTGATTTTCGTGAAGCTATCCGGATGTTAAGTCAAGTTGCAAACTATCATGTTGAACAGAGAGATAATCGACACGAAGTGGTTGATATTTCAAGGATCCGTGAACTCTTAAGGATGAACCCACCAAGCTTCACAAGTTCAAGTGTTACTGAGAATCCGGAGAACTTCATTGAGGAGCTTAAAAGGGTATTTAATGTGATGCATGTTGCTGAGTCGGAGAGAGTGGAACTAGTTGTGTACCAATTGAAGGGTGTCGCTAGAATCTGGTTTGACCAATGGAAACAGAATAGGGCTGAGGATGCGCCAGCAGCAAGTTGGGTTGTGTTTGAGAGTGCTCTCATGGGGCGGTTCCTCGTGAGTTGCGAGAGGCAAAGATAAAAGAGTTTGTCACCCTTAATCCAGAGTCTATGAGTGTTCATGAGTACAGTCTGAAGTTCACACAACTTTCCAGCTATGCTCCGGAGATGGTTGCTGACAGTAGGAGCAGGATGAGTATATATGTTGCTGGGTTGTCTCGTCAGTTAAGCAAGGAAGGCAAGGCAGCTATGCTGATAGGGGATATTAACCTAGCAATATTTATGATTCATTCACAACAAGTTGAGAAAGATAAGTTGAAGGATAGAGAAAAGTCTAAGGATAAGAAGGCTAAGATAGTAGGGCATGAGTTTAGGCAACAAAAGAATGATGCTAATCAGTCATCCCTCTCATAGAAACAGAAGGGACCTGCTCCACCATCTGCTAGTACACCTGCACCTAAGAACAAGAGTGAGTACTATGGTCAAAGTTCCAGAGTTAAACCTAGCTATTCACAGGGTAGTGTGGCGTAAACGGGTAATAAGCCTCATGCCTGCGCCAAGTGTGGTAGGAACCACTCAGGTATTTGTCGTGAGGGATCCATTGGTTGTTTCAAGTGTGGTCAGAGTGGACATTTCATGCGAGAGTGTCCTAAGAACAGGCAAGGTAGTGGAAATCGGAGCAGTAGGGCCCAAGCTTCTTCAGTTGCTCCCCCAGACAGGATGGTACCTAGAGGAGCTACTTCTAGTACTGGCGGTGGAGTAAACCGCCTCTACGCAATCAACAGTTGCCAAGAACAAGAGGATTCACCAGATGTTATCACTGGTATGATTCAGGTCTTTCACTCTACTGTGTATGCTTTACTAGACCCTGGAGCTAGTTTATCTTTTGTAACTCCTTATGTTGCTATGAACTTTGATGTTATTCCTGAGAAACTTAGTGAGCCATTCAGTGTCTCTACACCTGTTGGTGAATCTATTCTAGCAGAGAGAGTTTATCTTGATTGTCCTGTTTCTATCAATCACAAGAGCACCATGGCTAATTTGGTAGAGTTAGACATGGTAGATTTCGATGTCATTTTAGGTATGGATTGGCTTCATGCCTGTTATGCATCATTAGACCGTAGAACTTGAGTGGTCAAGTTTCAGTTTCCGAGTGAGCCAGTCATAGAGTGGAGTAGTAGTTCAGCAGTGCCTAAGGGTCATTTTATTTCGTACCTTAAGGCGAGGAAGTAAGTTTCAAAGGGTTGTATCTGTCACTTAGTCCGAGTTCATGACTCTAGTGTTGAGATACCTCATTTTCAATTAATTCCTATAGTAAGAGAGCTTCCAAAAGTTTTTTTTCCTGATGATCTACCCGGAATTCCTCCTGAGAGAGAAATAGATTTCAACATAGACCTTATTCCAAATATTTGTCCTATCTCTTTTCCGCCATATAGAATGGCACCAGCAGAGTTGAAAGAGCAGTTAAAAAGGGGATCTTTTAGATAATGGTTTTAATTGACCAGGTTGACTCGGAAAATAACGAAGTTACAACCATGAAAGGAGTCGTGAGGAGATTCCTATTCAGATTTTAGACCCCCATGTTCGCAAGTTAAGAACGAAGGATGTAGCATCAGTCAAGGTCCTTTGGAGAACCAATTTGTTGAAGAAGAGAATCCATATCTCTTCGAATACGGAGGAAATGTAGATTAAGGTACTAATTTCCTTCTTAGTGTTCTTTAAGTTATAGTGAGCATGTTGTTGTCGTTGTTGCGAGATTGGTTGTTGGGAGTTCTAGTGATGTTACACCCATAGCCTTTTAAGAGTAACCTCATTCGAGGACGAATGTTCCCAAGTGGGAGATATTGTGACATCTTGCAAGTTGATAGCTAGAAAGAAGCTTAATTTTTTTTTTGAATTAGTCATTTTTGGGAAGAATTCCGTAATCTGGAAATTTGGCTAAGTATGGGAAAAAGGTGAGTTTTTGGCCAACTTTGAGCGGTCATAACTCCTAGATCAAGATACGTTAAGTGTAGTTCCAGATATTTTTGGAAATCCCGTGGTATGATCTTTCCAACGCCACCAATTTTGCTCAATTCTGAGTTCGTATGAGTGAGTTATGCCCTTTTGAAGTTGGGCAGTTGGCAGGGATATCCGTCCGGAAATTTTAAGGGCATTTTGGTCTTTTCCCTAACCAATTATTTTGGTCATATTAGTGTGTTAGACTGATTTTTTTATATCAGTTCTTCCTTATTTTAAAGAGTAAGAGTGAGGGTTAGGGTTCTTGAGAGAAGAGAAGAAGAAGAGGAGAAGGAGAAGAAGAACCAAGATTCGTAGAGATCGTTGTGGATTTCGTCGGGGGTGATCCCTATTAAGGTATGTGAGTTCATATTGTTGGTTTGAACTTTTCCCCTACACACCACACTCCTTTTATTTTCAAGAAAAGATTGGTTGTGTTGTTGAATTCTTGTGGTTGTTCTTGTTGAAGTTTGTGGTTGTGTTGGTTGAAGTTTGTGGTTGTGTTGTTGAAGTTTCTTGTTGGTTTGGTGCATGTTCCCGGATGGAATTATGAGTTTAATCTAGTGTATATTGAGGGTTTTTAATGATTCTAAGTAATTGGGGAAGAAACCATTCGATTTTAGGCGAAATAGGGTGAGAAAACGAGAAAATGAACTTGCTGAAATTTCTGGGTTGGGGGCCTGGCGCGATGCGCCTGCCAGAGTGCCACAAACACACCTCTGAAGTTTTAGGGCTGGCGCTCCGCGCCTTGCAGAGCGCCAAGGACGCCAAGACCTCTCTTTTATCCCCCACTTTCTTATGGATGTTCGTAAGTGTTGTACCTATGTTTCCTAGTTGTTTCCAACACTCCAAGGTACTTCTAAAAAGTCAAGAACTCATCCGTAACATGTGATCAAACACCTTAAATACATAATCCAATTCAAGGAGAGTTAGTTTCCAAGTCAAGTACAGTTAGAAGTCAAGTGAAGTTAAGAGTTAAGTTCAAGAGTTAAGAAACAAGTCAAGCAAGTCTTCAAAGTTGTTCAAGAGTCTTTATTGAATGTTTTAACTTCATTTTAAGACTCAAGTTTCAAGTCAAGGAAAGAACTTAGAGTTTCAAGTCAAGAAAAGGGTATAAAGTTTCAAGTAAAGCGAAGAGCTTAGAGTTTCGTGTCAAGAAAAGGGTATAGAGTTTCAAGTCAAGTAAAGATTTTAGAATTTCAAGCTAAGTAAAGAGTCTCAAGTTTCAAGTAAGTCAAGAGCATAAAGTTGAGTTCATTTCTCAACAGATATTAGGGAACTAAGTATTCCCAAAGAAGTTTATAAATGTTTTCACATTTAAGATGAGAGGAAACTGAGATTTCCAAAATAGTTTTGAGAAGTTTGAGCACTATCTCTTTTTGAGAAAAGATGAGTTTTGCAAAAGAGTTTCTAAAACATGATTAGTATGGCAAATCGAGTATGTCATCAATATTAAATAGTATGGTCTCTAGATATACCTTCAATGTTTAAGAAGTATGAATATCCCGAGTCATCAATGATCATATTAAAAATATTGTTTTGAGATGTTCTTTTAGAAAGAGTTATCAGGAGCCTTTAGGGGATAGTTTTCATGAAAAAGGAACTATGATTCCTAAAGAGCCTTTGGGCTAGATTTTGAGTAATTATCTTAATTAAAGAAAGTTGTGTTGAAATCACTTATAAGCTAAAGTATTTTGGGAGTAGTATCGAGCACCGAATTGGGGACGCGAGTTCATATTAACTCAACTCTCCATAAGAACCATGTGGCCAACATGGGAGTTAACGGGTCATACTCTTTAGATGAATCTGTAAGTTAAGCTAGTGGATCCACTTGGTAAAGTTAGCTTCCTATATCACGGCAAGGTATAGGATGATCCTCGGGCAACGTGAGGTAAAACATTGTATCATCACTAGGG
>NW_006238967.1:1442753-1444079 GCF_000226075.1 Solanum tuberosum
ATGTGATGGTTCTCGGTTAGAGAAACTCCCACAGTAGAATTGAATGGTTCCTCGAGGGGTTCTGCTTAGTATGGATGGGGGTATGGGACTTCATTCATGCATTGCACAAGGAGACTTTGAGAGGAAGCATGGTATTTTCATGATATTATAAATATGATTTTTATGTCACGTTTTAATAGTCTTCCAAGCTTTATTTATTACATGTGTCCTATTGCTTTATATATTGAGTTCAGTTATTCATGAGTTGAACAGAGCTAAGGTAAGAGTTCCTTTTTATTCTTTTCAAGCTTAAGTTGTGGTTTAGCTTTCCAGCTCGCATACTCGTACATTCAATGTACTGATGCCAGTTGGCCTGCATCTTATGACAATGCAGACACAGGTACCCCGGATCAGCATCCTGCACGCCGTTGATCCAGCTGAGCACTCCAGAGTCAGTGGTGAGCCTCTTTGTGTTCCGGAGGACTCTGTTATTTGTTTTCCTAGTTTTGTTTTATCAGGATGTTGCGGGTCTGTCCCACATCCATCTCAGTATTATAGAGGCTTCATAGATAGTCAGTCAGTTAGTTTTGAGTCTCTCATTTATGTATATATGTAAATATTCTATTTTGAGACTCGAGTTGCCTTTTTTGCCAGATTTTATCAGTTGGTTATTTTATAACCTTTCATTGCATTGAGTTGAGCTGTTGAGTTAAGTTTCCGCTGAGTTAAGAAAGCCAAACCAAGGGTTCGCTCGGGGCCAGCAATGGTCTCCGAGTGCCGGTCCCGCCCAGGGTATAGGCTCGGGGGGTGACAAACTTGGTATCAGAGCATAGACTTCAAGAGTCCTAGGGAGTCTATGAAGCCGTGTCTGTAGAGTCCTAGTTATCGGTATGAAGCGCGTCACACCTATAATTGGGAGGCCGCAACATTTAGGAAGATTTCTCACTTCTTTCACACTCATCTCGTGCGTTAGAGTTTATCTCTAAAAAAGTTTCTTTCTAATTCGTGTTTGCGTGTGTTTTTAGAGAATTATGCTTCCATAAAGAGCAGTCAGAGTTCGTCCAACAATGAGGAGTATTAAGGAACAAGAGTTACCAATTGCCTAAGAAGAGATCAAATAGGCTAATTTTCGTGAAGCTATCCGGATGTTAAGTCAAGTTGCGAACCATCATGTTGGATAGAGAGATAATGACACGAAGTGGTTGATATTTCAAGGATCCGTAAACTCTTAAGGATGAACCCACCAAGCTTCACAGGTTCAAGTATTAGTGAGAATCCGGAGAATTTCATTGAGGAACTTAAAAGGATATTTGATGTGATGCATGTTGCTGAGTCGGAGAGGGTGGA
>NW_006238967.1:1444263-1448107 GCF_000226075.1 Solanum tuberosum
TCACCCTTAATCCAGAGTCTATGAGTGTTCATGAGTACAGTCTGAAGTTCACACAACTTTCCAGCTATGCTCCGGAGATGGTTGCTGACAGTAGGAGCAGGATGAGTATATATGTTGCTGGGTTGTCTCGTCAGTTAAGCAAGGAAGGCAAGGCAGCTATGCTGATAGGGGATATTCACCTAGCAAGATTTATGATTCATTCACAACAAGTTGAGAAAGATAAGTTGAAGGATAGAGAAAAGTCTAAGGATAAGAAGGCTAAGATAGTAGGGCATGAGTTTAGGCAACAAAAGAATGATGCTAATCAGTCATCCCTCTCATAGAAACAGAAGGGACCTGCTCCACCATCTGCTAGTACACCTGCACCTAAGAACAAGAGTGAGTACTATGGTCAAAGTTCCATAGTTAAACCTAGCTATTCATAGGGTAGTGTGGCGTAAACGGGTAATAAGCCTCATGCCTGCGCCAAGTGTGTTAGGAACCACTCAGGTATTTGTCGTGAGGGATCCATTGGTTGTTTCAAGTGTGGTCAGAGTGGACATTTCATGCGAGAGTGTCCTAAGAACAGGCAAGGTAGTGGAAATCTGTGCAGTAGGGCCTAAGCTTCTTCAGTTGCTCCCCAGACAGGATGGTACCTAGAGGAGCTACTTCTAGTACTGGCGGAGGAGTAAACCGTCTCTACGCAATCAACATTCGCCAAGAACAAGAGGATTCGCCAGATGTTGTCACTGGAATGATTCGGGTCTTTCACTCTACTGTGTATGCTTTACTAGACCCAGGAGCAAGTTTATCTTTTGTAACTCCTTATGTTGCTATGAACTTTGATGTTATTCCTGAGCAACTTAGTGAGCCATTCAGTGTCTCTACACCTGTTGGTGAATCTATTCTAGCAGAGAGAGTTTATTGTGATTGTCCTATTTCTATCAATCACAAGAGCACCATGGCTGATTTGGTAGAATTTGACATGGTAGATTTCGATGTCATTTTAAGTATGGATTGGCTTCATGCCTGTTATGCATCATTAGACCGTAGAACTTGAGTGGTCAAGTTTCAGTTTCCGAGTGAGCTAGTCATAGAGTGTAGTAGTAGTTCAGTTGTGCCTAAGGGTCGTTTTATTTTGTAACTTAAGGCGAGGAAGTTAGTTTCAAAGGGTTGTATCTATCACTTAGTCCGAGTTCATGACTCTAGTGTTGAGATACCTCATTTTCAGTTAATTCCTATAGTAAGAGAGCTTCCAAAAGTTTTTTTTCCTGATGATCTACCCGGAATTCCTCCTGAGAGAGAAATAGATTTCGGCATAGACCTCATTCCAAATATTTGTCCTATCTCTTTTCCGTCATATAGAATGGCACCAGCAGAGTTGAAAGAGAAGTTAAAAAGGGGATCTTTTAGATAAGGGTTTTAATTGACCAGGTTGACTCGGAAAATAACGAAGTTTAAAACATGAAAGGAGTCGTGAGGAGATTCATGTTCAGATTTTAGACCGCCAAGTTTGCAAGTTGAGAACGAAGGATGTGGCATCAGTCAAGGTCCTTTGGAGAACCAATTTGTTGAAGAAGAGATATCCATATCTCTTCGAATCCGAAGGAAATGTAGATTAAGGTACTAATTTCCTTCTTAGTGTTCTTTAAGTTATAGTGAGCATGTTGTTGTCGTTGTTGCATGATTGCTTGTTGGGAGTTCTAGTGACGTTACACCCTTAGCCTTTTAAGAGTAACCTCATTCGAGGACGAATGTTCCCAAGGGGGAAATATTGTGACATCTTGCAAGTTGATAGCTAGGAAGAAGCTTAAATTTTTTTTTTGAATTAGTCATTTATGGAAAGAATTCGGAAATCTGGAAATTTGGCTAAGTATGGGAAAAATGTGAGTTTTTGGCCAACTTTGAACGGTCATAACTCCTAGATCAAGATGATTTAGGTGTAGTTCCAGATATGTTCGTAAATCCCATGGAATGATCTTTCCAACGCCACCAAGTTTTCTTGATTCTGAGTTCGTATGAGTGAGTTATTCCCTTTTGAAGTTGGGCAGTTGGCAGGGAAATCCGTCCGGAAATTTTAAGGGCATTTTGTTCTTTTCCCTAACTAATTCTTTTGGTTATATTAGTGTGTTAGACTTATTTATTTTTATCAGTTCTTCCTTATTTTAAAGAGTGAGAGTGAGGGTTAGGGTTCTTGAGAGAAGAGGAGAAGAAGAGGAGTAGGAGAAGAAGAAGCAAGGTTCGTAGAGATCGTCGTGGATTTCGTCGAGGGTGATCCCTATTAAGGTATGTGAGTTCACATTGTTGGGTTGATCTATTCCCCCACACACCACACTCCTTTTATTTTCAAGAAAAGATTGGTTGTGTTGTTGAATTCTTGTGGTTGTTCTTGTTGAGTGTGTGGTTGTGTTGGTTGAAGTTTGTGGTTGTTTTGTTGAAGTTTCTTGTTGGTTTGGTGCATGTTCCCGGATGGAATTATGAATTGAATCTAGTGTATATTGAGGGTTTTTAATGATTCTAAGTGATTGGGGAAGAAACCATTCGATTTTAGGCGAAATAGGGTGAGAAAACGAGAAAATGAACTTTCTGAAATTTCTGGGTTGGGGGTCTGGCGCGATGCGCCTGCCAGAGTGCCCCAAACACACCTCTGAAGTTTTAGGGCTGGCGCTCCGCGCCTTGCAAAGCGCCAAGGATGCCAAGACCTCTCTTTTATCCCCCACTTTCTTATGGATGTTCCTAAGTATTGTACCTATGTTTCCTAGTTGTTTCCAACACTCCAAGGTACTTCTAAAAGTCAAGAACTCATCCGTAACATGTGATCAAACACCTTGAATTCATAATCCAATTGAAGGAGAATTTGTTTCCAAGTCAAGTGAAGTTAAGAGTTAAGTTCAAGAGTTAAGTTCAAGATTTAAGAAGCAAGTCAAGCAAGGCTTCAAAGTTGTTCAAGAGTCTTTATTGAATGTTTTAACTTCATTTTAAGACTCAAGTTTCAAGTCAAGCTAAGAGCTTAGAGTTTCAAGTCAAGAAAAGGGTATAGAGTTTCAAGTCAAGCAAAGAGCTGAGAGTTTCAAGTCAAGAAAAGGGTGTAGAGTTTCAGGTCAAGCAAAGAGCTTAGAGTTTCAAGTCAAGAAAAGGTATAGAGTTTCAAGTCAAGCAAAGTAGCTTAGAGTTTCAAAGTTCAAGAAAAGGGTATAGAGTTTCAAGTCAAGTAAAGATTTTAGAGTTTCAAGCTAAGTAAAGAGTCTCAAGTTTCAAGTACGTCAAGAGCATAAAGTTGAGTTCATTTCTCAACAGCTATTAGGGAACTAAGTATTCCCAAAGAAGTTTATAAATGTTTTCACATTTAAGATGATAGGAAACTGAGATTTCCAAAATAGTTTTGAGAAGTTTGAGTACAATCTCTTTTTGAGAAAAGATGAGTTTTTCAAAAGAGTTTTTAAAACATGATTAGTATGGAAAATCGAGTATGTCATCAATGCTAAACAGTATGGTCTCTAGATATACCATCAATGTTTAAGCAGTATGAATATCCTGAGTCATCAATGATCATATTAAAAATATGGTTTTGAGATGTTCTTTTAGAAAGAGTTTTCAGGAGCCTCTGGGGGATACTTTTCAAGAAAAAGGAACTATAATTCCAAAAGAGCCTTTGGGATAGATTTTGAGTAATTCTCTCAATTAAAGAAAGTTGTGTTTAAAACACTTATGAGCTAAAGTATTTTGGGAGTAGTATCGAGCACCGAATTGGGGAAACGAGTTCATATTAAACTCAACTCTACGTAAGAACCATGTGGCCAACATGGGAGCTAACGGGTCATACTTTTTAGATGAACCCGTAAAGTTAAGCTAGTGGATCCACATA
>NW_006238967.1:1448269-1453828 GCF_000226075.1 Solanum tuberosum
AAAGTATTTTGGGAGTATTATAGAGCATCTAATTGGGGACGCGAGTTCATATTAACTCAACTCTCCATAAGAACCATGTAGCCAAACATGGGATTTCTCGGATCATACTTTTTAGATGATCACGAAAGTTAAGCTAGTGGATCCATTAAGCAAAAGTTAAATTCGGTTAGAGAAACTCCCACAGTAGAAAGAGCTTGGTTCCTCAAGGATTTCTGCTTAGTATGGATGGGGGTATGGGACTTCATTCATGCATTGCACAAGTAGACTTTGAGAGGAAGCATGGTATTTTCATGATATTATAAATATGATTTTTTCGTCATGTTTTAACAAACTTACAAGCTTTATATATTACATGTGTCCTATTGCTTTATATATTGAGTTCAGTTATTCATGAGTTGAACAGAGCCAAGGTAAGAGTTCCTTTTTACTCTTTTCAAGCTTAAGTTGTGGTTTAGCTTTCCAGCTCGCATACTCGCACATTTAATGTACTGATGCCAGTTGGCCTGCATCTTATGACGATGCAGACACAGGTACCCCGGATTAGCATCCTGCACGCCGTTGATCCACTTGAGCACTCCAGAGTCAGTAGTGAGCCTCCTTGTATTCCGGAGGACTATGTTATTTCGTTTTTCCTAGTTTTGTTTTATTAGGATGTTGCGGGGTCTGTCCCAACATCCATCTCAGTATTATAGAGGCTTCATAGACAGTCAGTCAGTTAGATTTGAGTCTCTCATCTATGTATATATGTAAATATTCTATTTTGAGACTCGAGTTGCCTTTTTGGCCAGATTTTATCAGTTGGTTGTTTTATAACCTTTCGTTGCATTGAGTTGTGCTGTTGAGTTAAGTTTCCACTGAGTTAAGATAGCCAGACCAAGGGTTCGCTCGGGGCCACCAATGGTCTCCGAGTGCCGGTCCCGCCCAGGGTATAGGCTCGGGGCGTGACAAAAAGTTCTTCTCTAGTTTAGGGGCTAGCGCAGTGCGCCCGGGTCACCCACCCCCACCCCTTTTCCATCGTTTGGCCCGTATGAGTTCTTCCAAAGGGTACCTTAACTCCCTATTGATTCTAACTACTTTATACCACGTCTAAACATCGAGAGATGATTCATAACGTGAATCATAACCCTTGAATCCTGTCACACCCCAAGCCTACACTCTGGGTGCGAACGACACTCGAGAACCATTCCTGGCCCCAAGCGAACCCTTGTCCTGGTTTACTACTCAGAGGAAGACTTAAACATAAGAAAATAGTCTCAAATGATGAACTTATGAAAAAAAAACTTAGAATGTCTTAAAAGAACATTCAACTAGCCAAGATGGAAACTCAAGTCTCAAAACATAAGCCAATAATAAAATAATGATAAATGAATTAACTGATTGTCTATCTATGAAGCCTCTAAAACTGAGATGAATCTCGGGATAAGACCCACGACATCCTAATGAACTAAAATACTGAAAGCAATAAAAGGGATCCTCCGGAAGGAAGAAGGCTCACCAACAACTCTGGAGCTCAATTAGAATCAACGATTCATTGGATGTTGATCCTAGTTACATGTATCTGCATCTTAAAAAGATGCAGGCCAACTGGCATCAGTATATTGAATGTACGAGCATACGAGGTGAATACTAAAGCAAGATATAAGCTTGAAAGGAACTGAAAGAAAAAACCTGGTCTCAACTCAACTCAACTGAACTAAACTCATTTCAATATAAAACAATAATGTAAATGCAATATAAAGAAAAGATTTTAAAACATGAATAACAAATCTGTGTTCAAAAATACAATAGTGACTCTATCTAATTGCAAAGATACGATATGAACTCTGTTTGTATTTGAAAATACAAATTATCTGTGTATATAAGAATACAAAATACTTCTGTGGGACTTTTGTCTAACCGACAACCATCACGTAAGAACTATTGTGATGATACAACATTTTGCCTCACTCTGCCAAGGACGTCCTATACCTTGCCGAGGGTATAAAACCTGACTACTAAGTGTATCCACTAGTCTATGCTAAAAAGCACTAAGGAATCATCTAAAAAGTATGACCCTTTTCTACTCTTGGTGGCTACATGGTTTATGGGGGCTCAGAGTTGTCTGAACTCTCCCCCATATCGGTGCTCAATACTACTCCCAAAATATACTAGCTCAATATGTTTAAAAACATATATATGTGGTTTGAGATAATTGCTCAAAATTTAGCTCAAAGGCTCTCTTGGAAATCAAAGTTTCCTCTCTTGCTTAATTATGAAAGCATTTACTCTTTACTGAAAACTAGCTCAAAGGATCTTTGGAAATCTCAGTTTCCTTTCTTGTTTGAATGTGAAAACAGTTTACTCTTTGGGAATACATAGTCACGATATACGCTGTTGAAGAAATGAACTTCAATCTTTACTCTTTACTCAACTCAAAACTCAGGTCTTAAAACAAAGTTAAAACATTTGTAAAAGACTTTTGGAAGACTCTATGAACTTCTCTTGACTTGACTCTTAACTTTCCTTGAATTGAATTATGGATTCAAGCATTGTAATTTGTGATAATAAAGATCTCATGATGTTTAGGAGTGTTTTTAGATAGTTAAACATGAGAAACGATCAAGAAATCACTATCTAGAAGCAAGCCCACGACGCGGAGATGCATTTAAATATTTTGGTCGCGAAATAACTTTTTGAGGTAGAAGGGTCCGTGACCACTCCGCGATGCCACGAAGATTTTTCCAATCCTGAGGAACAGGTCCGCGTCGCGAATGGGGTACCCAGATTTGCCCGACTTTTTCCTTCTTCGTTTTCTAACCCCAATTCACCTAAATTCGATTCCTTTTTCCTAAATTCTCTTTTGATTAAGATACCCAGTATAGGTACATAAGAAACTAACTCAAAACAACTCTATAATCGATGCAATAACCTCAAGAACTTCTCAATCTCAGCCCAATTCAAGAACGAAAGCAAATTCAAGAACACATATCAAGAACATCCAACTTTCAACCTTTTTAGGACGAATTCACGCTGAAATAAACATGATTCGTGCGTGGGTGAACGAGCCCAATGATATGAAAGTCTCACATACCTCGTAGGATTGAATCCTTGGCGAAATCCACAACCAAAATCGGAAGAACTTGACAAATCTTGAACTTTTCTTCTCCTTTCTCCTCTTGAGTTCTTTCTCCAAAAATCCTAGCATGTTTTTCCAATTGTCTAAACTAAACCAATTCAGTTTAGACCCCTAAGTAATTACCCAAAATGAATTTAATTAGTTGGTTAGTGAAAAGACCATAATACCCTTCTAAAATCCGGTTTTGACTTTCCTTATCTATACAACCAACTTCAAATGGGCATATCTCTCTCATACAAACTCGAAATCACGCAAACTCGACAGAGTTGGAAAGATAATTCAAAGATCTTTCCTATGGTATCTTGTAGCACACATAACTCATCCTGAGCTAGGAGTTTGGTCGTTTTAAGTTGACCCAAAACTCATACTTAACTTAACTTTGCCCAACTTTCCAAAATTTGATTATTTCCAAAACGGTTTCTCTCTATTTTCTAGTTCTTCCTAAAGAGGGATGTTAGAATATATCCTCCTTGGGAACATTCATCCTTGAATGAGATCAATCTTAGAAAGCTAAGGGCGTAACATCTAACATTCAACTCAAACACCCAACAAGCAAAATGCAAATACAACATGCCAACTTAAAAATAAATGCCAAGAAAGGATTAGTACCTTAATTTGGAACCTCTCCGGATTCGAAGAGATGTGGGTATCTCTTCTTCATATCTTCCTCAGCTTCTCAAGTAGCTTCCCCAACAAACTGATTTCTCCAAAGAAATTTGACTGATGCTACTTCCTTGGTCCTCAACTTGCGAACCAGGCGGTCTAAAATCTGAACAGGAATCTCCCCATAAGATAAGTTATCCTTGATACCAATATCTTCAGTAGGTATGATAAGTAAAGGATCTCCCATGCACTTCTTCAACATGGAAACATGAAATATCGGATGGACTGCTGCTAACTCTTATGGTAGCTCCAACTCATAAGCTACATTACCAATCCTTTTGGATATTCTGTAAGGACCACTATAGTGGGGACTAAGTTTCCCATTCTTACCAAATCTCATAACACCCTTCATCGGTGAAACCTTCAAGTGTACCCAATCATCTACTTCAAACTCTGGGTCTCTTCTCCTAACATCAGTGTAGGATTTCTGACGACTCTGGGGTGTTTTCAATCTCTCTTGGATAACTTTCACCTTCTCTATAGCTGGATGAACTAAGTCTGGTCCTATCAACCCAGCTTCACCAACTTCAAACCATCCAATGGGTGATCTACATCTTCTCCCATAAAGAGCCTCATAAGAAGTCATTTGGATGCTAGCATGGTAACTATTATTGTAGGCAAACTCAATAAGAGGTAGGTGATCATCCCAATTATCCTTGAAATCAATCACACAACCTACCTTGATACCTCAAAACACCATCCCCCCTCTTCAAAACTCATCACTTTTTTTCTTATGAATATTTTCCTTTAATTCAAGCAATATAGGATCTTGGTCTTGCTTTTCTTTCTCCTCTGACACTAATGATGATTCAACCCCATTCATCACCATTACTCCTCCTTTTGTGGAATCCATTAAACGGACTCTTAATCTTGCCAGTATGTGCACATCTTTTGCTAACTCTCTCTTTCTTCCTCAACATGGGCGGTACTACCCATAGATAACCTACTCAAGGCATCAAAAATAACATTTGCCTTACCCGAGTGATATAAAATACTCATGTCATAATCTTTGAGTAACTCTAACCACATCTTCTATCAGAGATTAAGCTCTTTTTGACTAAACACATACTGGAGACTCTTATGATCGGTGAACATATCCACATGAACACCATAAAGATAATGACGCCATATTTTCAAAGAAAATACTACGACAGCCAACTCTAGATCATAGGTTGAGTAATTCTTCTTGTGAACTTTCAACTGTCTGGAGGCATAACTTATAACTTTATCATTCTGTATTAACACACAACCCAAACCAACTCTGGACGCAACACAATATACAACAAAGCCTTGCGTACCTTCTGGTAAGGTCAATACTGGGGCAGTAGTGAACCTCCTTTTCAATTCCTGGAAGCTTTTCTCACAAGCTTCAGACCATTGAAACTTAACTTTTTTCTAAGTTAACTTGGTCAAAGGGGACGAAATATATGAGAGCCCCTCTATGAACCTTCTATAATATCCAACCAACCTCAAGAAACTCTTAATATCAGTTGGAGATGTGGGTCTAGGCCAATTCTGCACTGCCTCAATTTTTTGAGTATCAACTCTAATTCCATCACCGGAGAAAATGTGGCCTAACAATGCCACAGACTCAAGCCAAAACTCACATTTAGAGAACTTGGCATACAACTTGCTATCATTTAGAGTTTGGAGAACTATTCTGAGATGACTAGCATGATTTTCCTAATTCCTTGAATAGATTGGAATGTCATCAATGAACACGATAACAAAAATATCTAAATAAGGCTTGAATAATCTATTCATAAGGTCCATGAACGCTG
>NW_006238967.1:1453854-1490843 GCF_000226075.1 Solanum tuberosum
CATGACCAGAAACTCATAATGACAATACTTTATTCATCAATGATGTGAGCCTGATTTCAGATCTCAAGGAAAAACAAGAAGCACCTTGAAATTGATCGAAGAGATCATCAATTCTCGGAAGAGGATACTTATTCTTGATGGTAACCTTGTTCAACTGACGGTAATCTATACAAATTCTAAGGGAACCATCCTTCTTCCTCACAAATAAGATCGGAGCGCCCCAAGGTGGGACACTTGCTCGAATAAAACCCTTCTCTAGGAGATCTTTCAACTGCTCTTTTAACTCTTTTAACTCTGTTGGTGTCATCCTATATGGTGGAATAGTTATAGGAAAAGTATCTGGAAGAAGGTTTATACCAAAGTTTATTTCTCTCTCAGGAGGGACTCCGGGAATATTATCTGGAAAGACTTCTGGAAACTCTTTTACTACTGGAACTGACTGAAAAAGAGGTTTCTCAACACTAGAGACACACCCCTTGGAAACTAACTTTCTTTCCTTAAGGTACGAAATGAAACGACCCTTAGGCACTGCTGAATTGCTCATCCACTCTACAACTGGCTCATTAGGAAACTGGAACTTGACAACTCGAGTTCTACAATCAACTGAGGCATAACAGACATGAAGCCAGTCCATACCTAGAATAACATCGAAATCTACTATGTCTAACTCAACTAAATCAGCCATGGTGCTCTTGTGATTGACGGAGATGGTACAATCATGACAGACACTCCCTCTGCTAGAATAGACTCACCAACAGGTGTAGAAACACTGAAGGGCTCACTAAGTTGCTCAAGAATAAATTCATCGAAACATAAGGAGTTACAAAGGACAGACTCGCTCCTGGATCTAGCAAAGCATAAACATCAAAGTTAAAGATTTGGATCATACCAGTGACAACATCTGGAGAATCCTTTTGCTCTTGCCGAATAGTGATACCATAAAGATGGTTTCCTTCTCCGCCTGCCCCTGAAGTAGCTCTTCTAGATGCATCTCTGTCTGTCTGGTGGAGCAACTGAAGAAGACTGGGCGGGGCTCTATTGCCCCCATTACCATTACCCTACTTGTTCTTTGGACACTCTCTCATAAAATGTCCATTTTTACCACACTTAAAGCAACCATTGGAGCCATAACGATACATCCCTGAGTGGTTCCTACCACACTAAGCACATGCAGGAGGCCTACTACCCCGTTGTGTCATACTATCTTGAGAATAGGCAAGTTTAGCTCTAAAATTCTGATTATTGTACTCGCCTTTGTTCTTTGCACCAAATGATGGAGCACGTCCCTTTTGTTTATGTTAGAAGGAAGACCGGTTGGCATTACTCTTCTGCTTCCCAGACTCATTCCCTGATGTCTTAGCCCTATTATTCTTAAACTCTTCTCTATTCCTCAACTTGTCGCCTTCAACTTGTTGCACATGGATCATTTGCCTTGCTATGTCCATATCCCCTATCAGCATAGTTGTCTTGCCTTCCTTGCTTGATAGGCAAGACAACCCGGCAACGAATATAAATCACAAGGGATAAAAATGTTATTTTCCTCATACGAGTAAGGTTTTTATTTTGAGACATGTTATTTTTTGATGAATTGTATTTACCTTATGTGTTTACTAGTGCTGAGCTCTCTGTAGAATCTTATGCTTCCACTGTACAACATTTCAATAATTTTTTGGTACAAATAATCTTCAATGTGAATATACATCTCATTCCGTTGACTGCGCAGAAGGTGCCTATATTACACTAGCTCTAACAACACCTCATGTACGCATGCCCTCGATGGAATAACCTATATCTTTATCTCATATGAATATTGTTGGTTCTAGATAGGTGTTCAAAACAAAACTAAAGTCGGATGGGTCAGTGGAATGCTTTAAGACTTGTTTCGTTACCAAATGTTACAATCAACTTGTTGTTATCGACTTTCAAGACACTTTTAGTCCCGTCGTCAAAGCTACAACCAGTCGTGTTGTGTTGTCGATTGCAACCACCCTACATTGGGAGATTAACCAGCTAGACATCAAGAATTCATTCTTCCATAGTGATATCAAGGAAACTACTTAAATAAGTTTTATACGGTTAATCTAATAGGTGTAGGCTTTTGTATTTAACAATATTTTGAGTGTTGCATCGAAAATGAGATGTGCATGCGTGTAGTTTCCCTTTTCAATACATTACAAGTTACAACATGGCGGAGCAAGGATTGTATTAAGGGCTTCCAAAATATAAAGTAAAAATATATAAGCGTTGCTATCAAGGATAGAACACACAACCTCAAACAATTTTTGTAACCTCTTAACCAATACACTAAACCTTCAACTTGTATTACGAGGTGTTAAGACTTGTATATATATTTAGTAAACCAAATTTTGACCTATATATACAATGTAATTTTCGAACGAAAGGGTGTCGCTCAACACCCCTCGCCCTAGACTAGCTCCGCCCAGTCTATAACATATATTGTTGCTTCATCAAAGTTATTAACATCTTCTTATGTGATGTGGTCATGTTGAACCAAATATCTTTCTTAGAAAAAATATTGACTATAATTATTGGCCCCACTTTGACATTCTTGTAAAGTCAAGGGGCATAAAATTTAGAGTTGTCAAAAAGGGTCGGTCCATCCCCACCCGATCCAAGCCTTGCGGATAAAGGAATTTGATGGGTTAGGGCGAACCGGCCCTCCATTTGGAATGGCCTGAAAATGCACAAACCAACCTAAACCTAGAAGGGCTGGGGCGGGCTAGCCTCTTTTTTTTTTTTTTATCTTTTTCTTTTCAAACTTAAACTTCTAAAACATCAAGAAAATGAGAAGATTTTGAAATCAAATATGGCAAACAATGATGTCGTTTCAATAAAACTAGAAAAAATCTAATACTATTAGGATGTATCTAGGGATACTAGATACACGAGATACTTGTATACCTGGTGTGATGCATCTCAGATACGCGAGTGAGATAAGAGAATGATGGGTGAGATGGGAGGAAGGCGAGGGAGCTGGATTTGTCTATGTATCCTAGATACATGTGAATTCACTTGAATAGAGTGTATCTAGAACAAATTAAACTAATTTTGAGTCCATGTATCTGGACGTACCAAAATCTGGTAAGATTCGTAATATTACAACATAACATGCATTTAAGTAATTAGCTCATATACTAGTGAGATTGTAGTAAATTACCCTTAAATAAATAGTTTTGGCCTATGGGGCGACCCCGACCCGGCCCTTATCAAGCCTCGAGGGCCAAGGGATTATAAGCCCTAGTTTTAAATGGGTTTGAAAAATCCTATTTCAACCCTACCCAATAACGAGTTGGGTTGGGCCGATCCCATGTGTTAAGCCCATTTTGACGGCTCTAATAAAATTATTGTAAATTTTCTTTTCTTAAAGACCTTATTTTTTACTATTAAAGATTTTTTTTAATTGAAAAGATTAAACTTTTAGACTCTTTGACAAAAGGGTATAAAAGATTATCTTTTATTATATATTAATTATCCACACAATGAAATGGAAAAGAACATTAAATATTCATTAAATGTTAATTGAATATGGATGTGCCGGAGTGAGTGGATACCTTTCTGAGTTCCCTATATAATAAGCCAACCTGGTTCAATTTTCTTCATCCCAGTCTTTGATTTTCAATTTTCTACCCACTAAAAAAAATTCTCAGTTATTTGCTTCATAAATCAGCGTCCTTTTTGATCTTTTTCCTCACATTTCTCTCACAGAAAATATTATTAGTTTCTTTTAATAAACACATTAATAAATTCTTAATGATTTTCTTGCCCCTATCTCATTTTTTCTGCAGTTAACTAGATCTAAAATGGAGGATAATAATTGGGATTTAAGCGTTGTGGTAAGAGGTTGTAATATAAATGGACCTAACAATGTTACAACTCCTAACTTAGGCTTGGTGTCCTTTAAAAATGATGATTGGAATACTTTTGACAAATTTTTTTCTACTGACATGCCTAATTTTAATGACATATATGAGATTTACTCTAAAGATTTTTTAGCTATTCACCAGGAAAAATCAAATGATCAGGTCATAATCATGGACCAAAGTCTTGGAGACCTCTGTTTCACAATTAAACAATAACTTTGGTCCATGACTATGACCTGATCATTTGATTTTTCCTGGTGAATAGCTGAAAAATCTTTAGAGTAAATCTCATATAGGTCATTAAAATTAGGCATGTCAGTAGAAAAAAATTCGTCAAATGTATTCCAATCATCATTTTCAAAGGACACCAAGCCTAAGTTAGGAGCTGTAACATTGTTAGGTCCATTTATATTACAACTTCTTACCACAACGCTTAAATCCCAATTATTATCATCCATTTTAGATCTAGTTAACTGCAAAAAAAATGAGATAGGGGCAAGAAAATCATTAACAATTTATTAATGTGTTTATTATAAAACTAATAATATTTTCTGTGAGAGAAATGTGAGGAAAAAGATCAAAAAGGACGCTGATTTATGAAGCAAATAACTGAGAATTTTTTTTAGTGGGTAGAAAATTGAAAATCAAAGACTGGGATGAAGAAAAGTGAACCAGGTTGACTTATTATATAGGGAACTCAGAAAGGTATCCACTCACTCCGGCACATCCATATTCAATTAACATTTAATGAACATTTAACGTTCTTTTCCATTTCATGGTGAGGATAATTAACATATAATAAAAGAGAAGATAAAAGATAATCTATTGTACCCTTTTGTCAAAAAGTCTAAAAGTTTAATCCTTCCAATTAATTTTTTTTTAATAGTGAAACAGAGGTCCCTAAGAAAAGAAATGTATAATAATTTTATGGAGCCGTCAAAATAGGCTTAGCCCAAGGGGTTGGCTTAACCGAACCCGTTATTGGGTTGGGATAGGATTTTTCAAGCCCATTTAAAACTATGGTTTATAAGCCCAACCCATATAGTCCCTTGGCCTTTGAGACTTAATTGGGACCGGGTCGGGGTTGGCTCATGGGTTAAAACTATTTATATAAGGGTAATTTACAACAATCTCACTAGTATATGAGCGAATTACTTAAATGCATGTTATGTTGTAATATTACGAATCTTACCAGATTTTGGTATGTCCAGATACATGGACTCGAAATTAGTTTAATTTGTTCTAGATACACTCTATTCAAGTGGATTCACATATATCTAGGATACATAAACAAATCCAGCTCCCTCGCCTTCCTCCCATCTCACCCATCATTCTCTTATCTCACTCGCGTATCTGAGATGCATCACACCAGGTATACAAGTATCTCGTGTATCTAGTATCCTAGATACATCCTAATAACACTAGATTTTTTTGCTAGTTTTATTGAAACAACATCATTATTTGCCATATTTGATTTCAAAAACTTCTCATTTTCTTGATGTTTTAGAAGTTTAAGTTTGAAAGAAAAAGATAAGTAAAAAAAAGGCTAGCCTGCCCCAGCCCTCGGCCCTTCTAGGATTAGGTTTGGTTTGTGCATTTTCAGGCCCTTCCAAATGAAGGGCCGGTTCGCCCTAACCCATCAAATTCCTTTATCCGCAAGGCTTGGATCGGGTGGGGATGGACCGACCCTTTTTGACAACTCTAAATTTTATGCCCCTTGACTTTACAAGAATGTCAAAGTGGGGCCAATAATTATAGTCAATATTTTTTCTAAGAAAGATATTTGGTGCAACATGACCACATCACATAAGAAGATGTTAATAACTTTGATGAAGCAACAATATATGTTATAGACTGGGCGGAGCTAGTCTACGGCAAGGGGTGTTGAGCGACACCCCTTCGTTCGAAAATTACATTGTATATATAGGTCAAAATTTGGTTTACTAATTATATATACAAGTCTTAACACCTCATAATACAAGTTGAAGGTTTAGTTTATTGGTTAAGAGGTTACAAAAATTGTTTGAGGTTGTGTGTTTTATCCTTGATAGCAACGCTTATATATTTCTACTTTATATTTTGGATCCCTTAATACAATCCTAGCTCCGCTATGTTGTAACTTGTAATGTATTGAAAAGGGAAACTACACGCATACACATCTTATTTTCGACGCAACACTCAAAATATTGTTAAATACAAAAGCCTACACAGATTAGATTAACCATATAAGACTTATTTAAGTAGTTTCCTTGATATCACTATGTAAGAATGAATTCTTGATGTCTAGCTGGTTAATCTCCCAATGTAGGGTGGTTGCCATCGACAACACAACTCGACTGGTTGTAGCTTTGACGACGGGACTGAAAGTGTCTTGAAATTCGATAACGGCAAGTTGATTGTAACCTTTGGCAACGAAAAGAGCCTTAAAGCGTTCCACTGACCCATCCGACTTTAGTTTTGTTTTGAACACCCATCTAGAACCAACAATATTCATATGAGATAAAGATACAGGTTGTTCCATCGAGGGCATGCCTACATGAGGTGTTGTTAGAGCTGGTGTAATATAGGCACCTTCTGCACAATCAACGGAAGGAGATGTATATTCACATTGAAGATTATTTGTACCCAAAAATTCTTGAAAGGTTGTAAGGTGGAAGCATAAGATTCTACAGAGAGATCAACACTAGTAGACACATAAGGTAAATACAATTCATCAAAAAATAACATGTCTCGAAATAAAAACCTTTCTCGTATGAGGATTATAACATATGTATCCCTTGTGAAGTAGACTGTAGCCTATGAACACACAAATGAATTATACAATGTTTTCAAGAAAACATGATATATATAGACTGTGGATTCTATAAAAACTGAAATCACAACAAAATTCCCAAGATTTTACAAATCTAAACAAACTATGTAGAATCAAGGAACTGACTGAATTCTAAGTACTTAGTGGATGAAAGGAACCCACTAGTGAAATCTCACATACCTGGTGACAAAATCTACAGAGAAATACTTTGTATTTTGGGGCAGAAACTTTAAAGAACATTGTTGCTTGTTCTTGAAAGAAACAGGAGGCTCTTTCTCTTCTTTTCGTTCTAATTTGGATGATTTTTTAGAGAATGAGGGTTTTGGGTATGTTTGACTAGGTTATTAGGCTTAGACTGAGGAAAACAACGTAGTTTAGGCATGAAACGACGTAGTTTAAGTGCCTCAACGCATAGGGAAAAGACCAAAACAACCCTGACTTAAAAACTGACAAAGGCCATCCCCGGTGGGACTAACGGACCATCGCTTGGACTACCGGCCGTTGACTGGGGTGGTGGTTCATGGTCTGCCCGACATGACTTCACTAAAATGAGCATAACGTTTTACTCTAAGCTTGGATTATAGCAAACTCCGTGGCGTTGGAAAGGGAATTTAATTATCTTTAATTTGATAGGTCATGGGCCACCTAATTCATTTTGTGCTAAAAGATATGACCTTTTGAAGTTGACCCAACAACCTTTTTCCTCTAATTAGTTGCTGACCCTCACCTACGGCAAGACCTATGGTCCATAGGTCCAACCACAGACCGTAATGGTCGGCCATAGGTGGAATCAGAGATCTCTAAATCCTGGACCCCAATGACGGATCCCATCTACAGATCGTGTGTCAGACCACGGATCGTCGGTGGCTTCCGTGGTTCTAGCACCAAGTCCTGGAAAGCTACATTTTTTCTATTTTCTCGAATCTGAGGTGTTACAACTCTATTCCTACTCCAGTTTATACGTCACTGGATCTAGAAAGAACTAAAGATACAACTCGATAAAAAGTCAATACAAGTACACTTGACATAAGAACTATAAAGCATAAGCCTGTGAACATGGATCAGGTTCTTCAATCTTGTTTTCTGGTGTTGGCTGCACTTCGTAATCAGAAATCACTCAAATATGAACTCCCTCTATTGGATTGTATTCTGATTGTAACTCTCTGTTTAAGTGTGCAGGTTTCTTTGAAGAAAATCCTGCTTTATTTATAGACCAAAAGATCTTTCCTTCTTCGACTCTAATTCACTAAAGTTATAGTGGCTCTTTTTCTTTGTGTAACTTGGAAATCCTTTTCCTTGTATAAACCATCTATAAAAAGGGAAACTTTATGTGCTTCCTATTCCTTGTAGGAATTCTCTATAAAAGGAAACTTTTTGCACTGGTTTATTGTCGAAAAAGCAACCCCTCCACTACTTTATAACTTTTAATTCGCGTGGTTGACGTTCTCCTTATCCCAGTCGGATTCAGTCTAAAAGGAACATGTCGGCGCAATCTGTTCCCCTATTTGTCAATCATCAAAATCTTTCTCGATCTAACACTCTATATATTGAAATTGAGAAATATGGTGGGCCTGGAAATATAATATGCTCCTTCCTTTTTTCCAGTTGCTTTATTATGTTTTATTTCTTGTTCCAATTAGTGATAATTAATATATTAGTCGATTAATATAACGACTCGTAGTCTTTCACGACAGGTAGAGCATCGACTCCAGAGAGACAGAGAGAAATTTAACAACTCGACTAGAGTGGATCCCGAGTCTTCTTCACCCCTTCCTTTGAACGTCGAGCATGCATACTACAACAAAATAACAAGGCTGGTCAACAATACAACCCTTTGAATATGCAGTATCATTTGTTATGATATTTCACAATAACAATCAAGTTCTTTTTCGAAACTGTTTTAATAGGTGTGTTATATTATATGTTTTCTATAACAACATTCTGATAAAACTTTTTCAAATTAATCATGTCCTAAAGTGAGTATAGTCAACCAATAATTTTCAAGTGCGTGTATTAAAAATTTAAATTAATATAAAATCTTGAAATTCTTCTTACTTATGCATATCGTAGAGAATGCGATAGATTATCAGCTACATTATATAAGTAGGTAAATCTGTAAAACAACCTTTGATCCTATTGGAAAATTTCTTCTTCCATAAGGAATAGAGGAAAACAAACCAATATTTCCATAATATATAATATTATTTACATAATATTCAAATGAGAGATCAATATAATTAATTAATTACCTAATAAACACATTAAATATCTCAAAATATCAGACAAATTTTCCATATAGACTACTAATTTTATGTCTTAAAATTTAATTCATTTACATGTCCCTAATATATATCTCAAAAACAAACGTTAATATCAAATAATTTTCAAAAATTCTATGAAATGCTATGTTGAATCCATCCACACTACATTGTGAGTTCATTCTATACATGTACATAAGAAAATTCTAGATTCGCCTCTTGTCCACATTGTGAGTTCATGTTATACACACATAAAAGGAAATCTTAGATTCGCCTTTTTCCCACACTGTGAGTTCACATTATGCGTGCGCTAAAATTGAATATGTAATGATAAATAGAGTGAGGTGTCAAACAACTGAAACTGATTTTAAACTATGCTAAAATATGCAAAAGAAGTGGTAAGTAGAGTTAGGCATTATCATGTGTTCAATTTTTGTTGATGTTTTCATCTATCTCTTATTCAGAACAACTCATGTTTCAAGTGACCTTCTTGAAAAGGTATTTTTTTTCTTATTTACCATGGGGACTTAAAAAACATATTGGAGGATCAATAAGTGTATAAGGAGAAAGAAGAACGGAAGGAGCAAATTAGGAACTGACCTCAAATTCCAATTCTTATGATTCCATCAGTTCTAGAAGGATCATTTTAGGCTAGAAACATAGTCGGCATGACTCCCAAAGCTTTTAGTGCGAGTTGTGGGATTAGACGTTTTAACTTTCAAGTTGACGCCTGCGTTTGACTTTAGTCAACATTCTGAGTAAATAAGCTCGGATGGGAATTCCGCCAGTCCGGTTAGCTCCTTAGTTCTAAGTTTGGTCTAGAACGACCTTTCGTTTAGGTCCCGAGGTTTCCGGGCTGATTCCGATGCCTTTTGTGGATTTTGGATTAAAACGGAAATTCGGTGTGGTACCTACTTTTTGTCGAATTAACCTAGGACGGAAATTTTGATGGTTCCGTTGAGTCTGAAATACCGAATCTGATGAGGTAGCAAAGTTAGTTTGCATGCACGAGGTTTTAAACAAATTTTGGGTACCCCGTTGAAGTTTGGAGGCCTTAGCACTTTCCTGTTAGCTGAGGACCTCGCATTCATGCGCCTGGCCTCGCGTTCGTGAAGGGATGGTGCCCAGGCGTCCATGTTCGTGCATAGGCGCTTTGCGTTCACAAGTAGCCAGCCACCAGGCACTTTACTTAAGCCTTAGTTGGTATTCGGTACAACAAATGCAAGAACCAAAAATCAAAAAAATCGAAACTGAGCCGAATTACCGAATGTCCAGCCCTACTCATCTCTGCAACATGAATCTTCTGAACATGTGAGTTCTTAAATTATCATAAGCAGTCCATTCCATACAACAAGAACAATCTAATCACTATTCTATAGGACTTACTTTTAAGTTTATATTGTAACTTCTTATCATACAAGACTCCAGAGGCATGTCTCCATTTCATCCGGATCGCCCCAATGTGACGTGTGACATTATCATAAATGTAAAAGTAACTGAGTAACATTAAGACCATAGTGTAAGAGAATGAAAACATGAGGCAATTATTGAAGACTAAATAACAACACAAGAACTAAGTCACCAACCAAATAAAGTGGATAAAGTTTTTGATATAACAACACTACAAGTTACAAGTTACAATAGTGAACTATCTGATTTTTTAGCGATAGGAAAAATTATCAAAAAGTACCACAAACAAAAAAAAGAAGATAGCAACTAAGACTAAAAGAGGGTTGTTAAAGCTCATCTTCAGGCTCCAACACAGAACATAATTGATTCTTTATTAATTTATAGCAATAGCAACTAGTAGCAGCAACTAACAACAATCTATGAAATCATAAACGAAAAAAATGAATTTTTTTTTATAGCAATAGCATGCATCGACAAGTAATTGACATTTGACTACACAAATAAACAGAGGCACTTGATAAGAGAGACAGAGAGAGTGAGAGAAGTCAGATGAAGATGAGAGCTAGAGATAGGGATAGCAACAGGGCTGTGTAGGCCGGGGGCGGTGTGGGTTGAGCTTAACCCGCAAAATTTTTAATCTGCCCCGCCCCGCATAACAACTCTTTTCATTATAAACCCATCCCATCCCGCCCTGCATAATTTTTTTAATATTTTCTTTTTCAAGTTATGTTTGTATTTTTTCATTAAGTTGTATTAATTTAATAGGATAGTGAACTTAAAAATTTATTTTTTAGAGGTCAATTGGAAAACATGTAAGAAATTGTATTATTTTTTATTGAACCATTTTCATTTATTATCTTGAATATTTTAGTAGCTTTAATGAAATTATCTTAATAAATAATACTCTGTCACTCTTATAACATGTAAAAAGTTAAAATTAAGTTTGAACCCACATAAAATCACATATACCCGCAACCCGCCCCGCCCCACATAGCCTTAAACCCACCCCTCCCCGCATCCGCCCCGCCCCATTGCCATCCCTAGCTAGAGACTTAGTGGCGGAGCCAGAAATTTAATTAAGGGTGTCGAAGAATGATGGTTGTAGCTGTCAAAAAAAAATGTGTTATTTGGGTTCAAAATCAAAACTCATTCACTCAAATGGACACATATTACCACTACGCCAAAGACATAACTTTTGTCAAGGGTGTCCAACTTTAAATATATATTTGAAGGAAATAATATTACTCAAGGTAATAATATATGCACAAGTGAAATACCCAACAATGATTATATAGAAGAAACTTATTAATCTACAAATAATAGGTAGGAGACTTTATTCAATAACTCAATGACTCTTGTAATTTTTTTACATTAAGTATATCTCTTCGCATTCAATGTATCTCTCTGCACTTGAATGTCTCTCTCACTACATTTAAAATATGTAATAAGGCATCCCTATTTATAATACTAATACTAACAACCAAAGTAAACTAGGACTAGAAACTAACAAATCCTAATTAAACATAAATAAGTAAATACCATAATTAACAAATCATAAACTAGTAAGGAATCCTAAACTACTTAGGAATCCTAATCTTGGTTTATTTCCTACATAGCTTCCCTTAAACCAAGATCTTCAAATGTGACTATGCATATCATCTTCTTTAACTTTCTGAAATATGTAGCATCAACAAAATCGTGTGTGCTATCTTTGGTCAACTTCAATCTCTCTTCAAACATAGAGAATATAATATTTTTCAATAACTTTAACTTCTTCTAAGACTTCTCCATCCTTAGACCATCGACAATTTATTTAATTCTCGTAAAGAAATCTTTGATTGATTCTGTTGATTTCATTTGAGCCAACTCAAACTGTCTCCAAAGCTCTTGAAGTTTTTCCTCTCTTCACATCTGAAACACGTCGATATGCTTTTGTTAAAATTGTCCAAGCCTCCTTTGATGACTTAGCATATAAAAGTTTAATATATACATGCAATTCGACCTTGCAATTAAGACAGAATTGTTCCTTGTAATCCAATTTTCTACTTTTCTTCGATTGTTTTGCAGCCTCACCAGTCAATGTTATGTCCTCTGGAACATCCAAGAATCTAATATCAATAATGGACCATAGTCCAAAAGTTTTAAAAAAAACTCTTCATCTGTTGATACCAATTCTCAAAATTATTTTTGCCATCAAACACGAAAACGGGACATTTGGGTAAATATGGAAAACTCATATTCTTTTATACTCTCTATGTCCCTAATTACTTGTCCACTTTTTCTTTAATAGTTGTCCCTAATTACTTGTCCATTTTGACAAATTAAGAAAGGACAAAATTTTTTTACCTATTATACCCCTAATTAAATGACTAATTACTTTGAAAAATGTTTAACTTTTCATCCACTTCATAATTAATATGGGGTAAAATGGTAAACTCACTATGTCATTAATTATTTTTTTAATATGTATGTCAATTAAAAAGTGCACAAGTAATTAGGGAGAGAGGGAGTATGTGTTAGATCTCACACAAGGCTTTTATAAGGACTACACACTAGGTTTTTATCAGGATCTCTCACAAGGATTTTATAAGGATCTCACACAAGCTCTGATACCAATTTGAAGGAAATACTATTACTCAAGATAATAATAAATGTGTTGGAAAAACTACTACAATATTGATATTAGATTGGAATTACAAAGTAATAAATAACTTATCACAAATACTGTGTCGTGGCAAGCCACTGCCTTGAAAGCAATTTCGCCTCGACTCCGGTGCAAATCGTGAAGGAAATAATATTACTCAAGGTAATAATATATGCACAAGTGAAATACCCAACAATGATTATATAGAAGAAACTTATTAATCTACAAATAATAGGTAGGAGACTTTATTCAATAACTCAATGACTCTTGTAATTTTTTTACATTAAGTATATCTCTTCGCATTCAATGTATCTCTCTGCACTTGAATGTCTCTCTCACTACATTTAAAATATGTAATAAGGCATCCCTATTTATAATACTAATACTAACAACCAAAGTAAACTAGGACTAGAAACTAACAAATCCTAATTAAACATAAATAAGTAAATACCATAATTAACAAATCATAAACTAGTAAGGAATCCTAAACTACTTAGGAATCCTAATCTTGGTTTATTTCCTACATAGCTTCCCTTAAACCAAGATCTTCAAATGTGACTATGCATATCATCTTCTTTAACTTTCTGAAATATGTAGCATCAACAAAATCGTGTGTGCTATCTTTGGTCAACTTCAATCTCTCTTCAAACATAGAGAATATAATATTTTTCAATAACTTTAACTTCTTCTAAGACTTCTCCATCCTTAGACCATCGACAATTTATTTAATTCTCGTAAAGAAATCTTTGATTGATTCTGTTGATTTCATTTGAGCCAACTCAAACTGTCTCCAAAGCTCTTGAAGTTTTTCCTCTCTTCACATCTGAAACACGTCGATATGCTTTTGTTAAAATTGTCCAAGCCTCCTTTGATGACTTAGCATATAAAAGTTTAATATATACATGCAATTCGACCTTGCAATTAAGACAGAATTGTTCCTTGTAATCCAATTTTCTACTTTTCTTCGATTGTTTTGCAGCCTCACCAGTCAATGTTATGTCCTCTGGAACATCCAAGAATCTAATATCAATAATGGACCATAGTCCAAAAGTTTTAAAAAAAACTCTTCATCTGTTGATACCAATTCTCAAAATTATTTTTGCCATCAAACACGAAAACGGGACATTTGGGTAAATATGGAAAACTCATATTCTTTTATACTCTCTATGTCCCTAATTACTTGTCCACTTTTTCTTTAATAGTTGTCCCTAATTACTTGTCCATTTTGACAAATTAAGAAAGGACAAAATTTTTTTACCTATTATACCCCTAATTAAATGACTAATTACTTTGAAAAATGTTTAACTTTTCATCCACTTCATAATTAATATGGGGTAAAATGGTAAACTCACTATGTCATTAATTATTTTTTTAATATGTATGTCAATTAAAAAGTGCACAAGTAATTAGGGAGAGAGGGAGTATGTGTTAGATCTCACACAAGGCTTTTATAAGGACTACACACTAGGTTTTTATCAGGATCTCTCACAAGGATTTTATAAGGATCTCACACAAGCTCTGATACCAATTTGAAGGAAATACTATTACTCAAGATAATAATAAATGTGTTGGAAAAACTACTACAATATTGATATTAGATTGGAATTACAAAGTAATAAATAACTTATCACAAATACTGTGTCGTGGCAAGCCACTGCCTTGAAAGCAATTTCGCCTCGACTCCGGTGCAAATCGTTGTAGTCGGTCGCTCCCCAAGGTTCCACAGTTACTCTCAAACACGTGCACTTGTGGCTGAGAGTTTGGAGGTTGCCCAAAATCAATTGCCCAAAAATATTCTAAGGATAAGAAGAAAGGAGGGAAATGTTTGTTTCCTTTTGTTGGTTGTGGTCTCTCTTTTGTTCACCAAAGCCACTTCTTATATAGGATTGCAAGAGAAGGAGTTGAAAGTAGGAGAGTTTAATTTTTAGAAACGTATTGTCAAGGTTAATGACATTAAAGGCCATTACATCACTTTTGTTTTTGGAACGGATGTATCTTCTCCTTTGAAACATATTTTGCATTTGTCTCTTTGCATTACATTTAGTTAATAAAGTTAGAATAATTAACTCAACAATAGAATTAACTCAATAATGCCCCACTAATGCAAAGACAAAGGGTAAGAATAAATTTTGGACAAAAGGAAGGAACATATACTTAAAGTGTCAGTATCTTTCGATTTGAATTGACATGTAGTGATGTAAGGCAACAACTTATTATCCACAAAGTGAAGTCCTCTTGAACTGAGCGAATATGAATTGAGACCCTCATAACACATACCATATCCTTAAATTTTAAGCAACCTCCACGATACAAACAAAGTGCTTTTATGGTCATGCACACACACCTTGGGTCTTATGAGTGCTCTAGAAAGATGACCTAAGTCTTTCATAAAAGGCGACCACACCTTTACACTCACGTAGGTGATTCCATCAAGTCTATCTCAAATAGACCACCTTAAGGCTATAGAATCATTAAGAGCAAAATAAGTTCAACCTCATAAAACACTGCCTCATGCCATATGGATAGAAAATGTGGTGTATATTGAGGCCTAACAAGTCCACCACATTGCCTTAATCAATGGACTTTAGCCCCATCCCCCTCGACGTTTCAAGGATTATTTTCCTTGTCAAGCCCTTGGTCATAGGATCCGCCAAATTTTTTTCGGACCTTAAATATTTCAAGAAAATAACACCCAGTTTCAACAACTGTTTAACCGTACTATGTCTGATGAGAATATGTCTCCTTTTTCCATTGTACACACTATTTTTGGCAATTCCGTTTGTTGCCTGTGAGTCACAATGAAAAGAGAGTGGTGAAGCTTGTATTCCCCACAATGGCACATCCACCAAAAGATTTTTCAGCCACTCAGCTTCTTGCCCTGCCAACTCGAGAGCAATGAATTTTGATTCCATGGTAGGTCGTGCTATACAAGTCTGTTTGGAAGACTTTCACGAAATAGCACTTGCGCCCAAAGTAAGCACCTAGCCACTAGTGGAGCTAACTTCATCATTGTCAATTACCCAGTTTGCATCACAAAAATCTTCTAAAACAGCAGGAAATTTATTAAAATGCAAACACCAATTCATAGTACCTCTCAAATATCTTAGCAAGCGATGAAGAGCATTCCAGTGTTCACTACTGGGATTATGAGTATATCTACTCAATCTACTAATAGCATAAGCTATATCAGGCTGAGTATAGTTCATGAGAAACATTACACTCCCAATTAGTTTAGCATATTCAGTTTGAGAAACACTAGATTATTTATTCTTCCTCAAGTGTATGCTCAGATCATAAGGAGTTCTCACTGGAACTACATCAAAACAATAAAAAAAATTCAACATCTTTTCAATGTAATGAGACTAACACAAAGAGAAACCATTAGCAGTTCTTTTGATTTTAACTCCCAAATCACATATGCTTCACCAAGGTCTTTCATTTCAAATTTAGAAGACAAAAAGTTCTTGGTCTCATTAATAACATTCACATTAGGACCAAATATTAACATGTCATCTACATATAAACATATAATGACACAATTTGAACCTGTCATCTTAGAATAAACACAAGTATCATATGAATTCACAACGAAATCATTATCCAATAATGTGATATTAAATTTTCATACCATTGCTTAGGTGCTTGTTTTAGTCCATATAAGGGATTTCTCAATTTGCATACTTTATCCTCTTGTCCTGGAACCATAAAACCCTTTGGTTGAGTCATATAGATCTCTTCCTCTAAATCACCATTTAGAAATGTTGTTTTGACATCCATTTGATGTACCACTAAATCATGAATAGCGGCTAAAGCAATAAGAGTCCTAATGGTCGCTATTTTAGTCACAGGAGAATAAGTATCAAAGTAATCAACACTTTTTTTTGGTTAAAACTCCTAATCAAAAGTCTAGCCTTATATTTTTCAATTGTACCATCAGGTCTCAATTTCTTCTTAAATATCCACTTGCTACTTATGGGCTTGCAACCTTTAGGTAAATCATACAAGTCCCAAGTGTGATTAGAAACTATAGAGTCTAATTCACTTTTAATAGCCTCTTACCAAAATATAACATCTATTGATCTCATTGTGTCATCATAAGTCTTAGGGTCTTCTTCTATTAAATAGATAGACACTAATTCATCATTTAAAATATTAATATCAAAAGTTTCAGTTAAGAAAGTAGTGATAAAATCAGGACCAAAACTTGTCTCAGTTCTACGTATTTTACTCCTTCTAAGTTCATTTTCATGTTCATTAGAAGTAACATTAGAAGAAGGCACAACATGAGAATTGTTTGACATAGATGCAGAAGCATTATTTTGCACATCACTCGGCATATTATTTTTCACAGGAAAAATATGCTCAAAAAATTCTACATCTGTAGATTCACAAATAGAATGATCACTTAGAGACATAAATCTATATGCAACACTATTTTGAGCATAACTAATACAGACATTATCAAAAGTCTTAGAACCAACATTTACACGTTTAAAATCAGGTAGATCAACATTAGCCAAACACCCCCACACTTTCAGAAATTTCAAGTTAGGAGCAAACCCTTTCCACAACTCATATGAGGTCTTGTCTAACTTCTTGTGAAGGACTCTATTAAGAATACAGCATGCAGACAAGATTGCTTCTCCCCACATATTGTCAGATAAATCAGAGCTTAAAAGCATAGAACTCATCATTTCTTTAAGGGTTTTATTTTTCCGTTTGGCTATACCATTTTTTTGGGGAGTATAGGGATCACTAACCTCATGTATAATACCATTTTTCTCACAAAAATCTTCTAGAGTGTTAGTACTTTATTCACCGCCCCTATCAGATCTAAATCTCTTGATTTTTCTATCTAATTGATTTTCCACTTCTGCTATGAATTTCAAAAACATGCTTTCAGCCTCAACTTTAGACTTAAGAAGATATACCTTAGTGTGTCTAGAAAAGTCATCAACAAAAGTAATTTAATACTTTTTCCACCTTTGCTAACAGTGTTCTTGAAATCTACTAAATCTGAATGTATTAGTTCAAGTAATTCGGTCTTTCTACTAATAACAGATTTGAAAGGTTTCTTGGCATGCTTTGCTTCTACACACACAGGACATTTAGAAAAATCATCAGTTTTTATCATAGGAATTAATTCCATTTTTCTAAGTCTTCTAATAGAAGCAATATTAATATGACCTAGTCTACCATGCCATAAATTAACAGACTCAACAATATAATCAGAATTTGAAATACTTGCATTATTGACAATCTCTTGAACAATGTTCAATACAAACAATCCTCCGCTTAGATATCCCTTCCCAACAAAGTCTCCTCTGTTGACACCCAATTTTGGCTCTCAACATGTAACTAAAATAATAATATTAATAATAATAAAATATATATGTCATGAAAGTTTTATAGGGATACGAAAAGATTTTTATTTTTATTTTTAATTGATAAATTTATTTCATAAATGTTATTTCTTATAAAATTAAATATATTATATTTACTACTTACTTTTCTCATTTTTAAATAAGTGTCGTTCTTAAGAATTGAATCTATTTTTTTGTTCAAATATAATTTCTTTTGTCGCAATAGATATTTTCGTACATTGTTTAAAATTAGAAAGCTTAATTAATTAATGAGTTACTAATTTATATTAATTTAATTTTAAGAGTGATTAATTTTATCAAATAAGCTAGTTTTGCAAAATAATTATTTTTAATTTAATAAATTATAGTTAGTTAATAAAGAAGAGGTCATAATTTAAATGAATTTAATTTGAACAAAACTTGGCAATCCAAGTCCCCTTAAACCGGCCAATCCGTGTGTGCCACGTTGGCGAGCACATGGATTGTGCTTCTTAACTTTTAATCTCAACCCTCTATTTTAATCCATTGGCTTTAAATTCATCTTTATATATATATATTGTTATTATTAAACATATTTTTAAAACCTTTTATTTTTTATTAACCGTCCGATCAAACGATCAGACGGTCCAAAAATAACCAAGACTTTTTACCTTTCCCAAAATAGACTCCACCGCCCTATAGTCTGTTTTTGCCCAGAATTCATGTTCTTCTTCCCCAGAGAGAACGTTTCTCCATCAGCCGCCCATGCCTCTTCCTCTTCCCCAAAAACCAATGCCTCAAGCTCCTCTCCCATGGTCCCATCACCGCCCCACTTGATCCCCCATCCCTATCGTCAGAAACGGCTCTGGGTTGCCGGAAAAATGTCAATTCCGGCAGTTCCTTGCCCCATCTATCACTCACCCTTTCAATCAATCCGGAAAAAGTAAGATATGCCAAGGTTTTCTTCTCCTTCATAATGGTGTTTTTGTTTGCTCTGAGATGGGGGGTTTCCAAGAATTCAAAATTTGAATTCTTGGAGCCCAAATTAGCTATAAAAGAGAACCATTTGGTGCTCATAAAAAGATCATCCGAGGAACGATCGATCAACATTCAAAAGTAATCCACAAAACAAAAAAAAACAATCCAAGAATCGATCAAAAGAAGCAAAAATCGCAGCCACTTCAAGTTTTGTTGGAGTTCAAAAGTTCTTTTCTCTTCTTGTCCTTCGGTTCTCTGTTTTGAATTTGAGTTTGGAGGAAGTTGTAAGTTGGAATCTTGACGTCAAAGCTCTTGTTTGCTGCCCAACGAAACGTAAAATGTTTTTTCGATCTTCATCCTAATTTTTGTCAATGATTTATGTGTTTTAGTTATGGTCCGAATTTATGCTTTGCTTTCTTTGGCATTTTTTGGTCGACTTCATATATGGTTAGTGTTGTTATCATGATCAAGAAATACGTTTCTGACTTATGATGATAACATTTCGATCCGCTCTTTCTTACATGTTTAAGATGCACTTCCTTTGGTTATCTTGTCTTAAATTTCTATCCAGTTCTTGCTTGAGTTTAGTTGTTTAATCTTTATCCAATTCCCTTCTCGCTCGAGTTTATTTGTCTAGTCTCGAAGGGTTTGATATAGGCAGGGCAACACTTGATTTATACATTTAGTACTGATAACAACTGTTTTGAATCAAATTTTTGCTTTGGACTAGAGTTCCAACCTATAGTCTTGTTGAAGTTTTTTTTTTAATTTGTCGAAGTTAGTGAACTAGTCGACTGCTTGCCTTAACACAAGCATGAAAGTAGTTCTTCCATTTCCAGCATGCTTTGAAACTATTTGTGGTCATGTTTGCTCTAGAGGTCTGTTTACAATGTGTTTGAAAGTAGTTGTAGGCCTGATTACTAACTCATTTTCATGCGATGAATTGCCGCCCTTGTCTAGAACATTTTGGTGATGTGCGATGGACGGATCTTGACATGAATGTTGCATTTTTGGATCAGCAGATCATATTGCTTTCAATTTGATTTAGACTGATTATAAATGTTGAGTTGTTGCTTCTTTTAGATATCCTTTCTTTCCGTAAATCGCTGAATTTTGTTGGGCTTAGTTTTCCAGTAGTTTGTTTGTGCCCAACTCCCTGGAAATTGTATCTTGAGGGAAACTTTGACTCTTTACTTGGTTGTTTCTTTCAGTTCATGATCATTTAAGTCTTCCCCTTTGTATCTGTCAGTTAGTTTCTATGTTTACTCGTCGGGTCGCAAGTATGAAGTTTCCTTAGAGCATGGATTCATTAGTTCTTCTTTAGGAACCTACTCTCCATAAACTGAGTTTGGTGGGAGTTAAACTGCTTGATTGTCTTCAAAGTTATTTGATTATAATAGGTCGAGTATTTTCTATTCTAAAACATAAAGATTGATTTCGTTCCAAGAAGTTGTCCACATAGTTTAAGAAGATGGATTTTCTCCTTAAACCCTTTTGATTTTATTTTATTTTACTTAGAAAGGGACTACAGGTAAAGGGAAAATCTGATCCGAATACCTTTCCCTGATATATTGTTCGCATCTTTGGTCGGATGTTTGTACGTCTTGGTCTCTTTTGAATGTGTTATAGCTTGAAGGTCGTGTCTTTAGAGTAATCCTTTGGTTAAGCTCAATTTCAAGAAACCATTATTGGAAATGGCTGAACATTATATTATTAAATTTTCAGTCATTTTAATTTTTCAATTTGAAACTTTATAAGTACTCCAAACAGAGTCGTGATTAAGAGTATATACGCGTGCACTTTCGCTTGAATTATGTACACCATATCTCCATGACAAATCTGCCTATACCATTGTGAGATGATTATGCCAAGAAACCTTAGAAATATTATGTAGGTCTTCATGCTTCAACTTATCCATAACTTATATTTCATCTTATAATTTAATCGGACTGAGTTTATTTTAATTAAGTTTTACTTATTACTATTCGAAAAGATCAAATCTTTTTTTACCTTCCATTCCTCATGACAAACAAATACTTCTTAAGAAGGATAAGAGATGGACCTCTTTATACCAATACATGTTGATTGTTCTCTTGAATGATTTAAGATAGAAATACATGTTTCATTAAAGAATAATATCACATCTTTGCTTACGGCTCTTTTACGACACATTGTTTAATTCTTTTATGTTTTCTGGAGTATAACTTGTATTCATGAGTATCACTTCAAGTTCACATACTTTGTTTGGTTTATCCTTTGCCTCAATATTAAGTCCTTCTAATTCTTTTCTTCTTCTTCTTTTTTATTTTCACATGTACACTCGGGAGTGCATTTGGAGTTGTGATACGACTCCATTCATCTGTCCCAAATCAGATTTGTACTCATCAATACATTATAAGCTCATGTCTAGCAGCCTTTATCGCGTCAATACACTACTAAAAAAATAGCGTTTAGCGACGGATATTAGTGACGAACTATATTCCGTCACTATATAATGACAGATTTGCGACGGAATAACCATTTTGTTGCAAAATTAACAAATAATTTTTTGATTTATAATATAGCAACGGATTTGCAACGGAATATTTAATCCGTCGCTAAACATCGCTAAATATTAGCACGAAAATTTGGCGCCTAATTTTCCCTACGAATTTAGTAACAAAGTAGTGGTGACAAATTTAATTAATATTGGGCGACGAAATTAGTGACGGAAAAAAGGTTGCAAAATTATTAAATATATTTTTATAAAATTTATATTATATAGTGACAGAAATATACGTCAATATAATTTTTTCTAAATATATATATTTATTTAAAAGCAACGGATGTTAGAATCCGTCACTAATTACATTGCAATTCACTACAATTTCAGAATTCAACCCAACCCCAATCTTTTAATCCTGACCATTGATCTCATCCTTTCAATCTCAGCTCTCATCTCAAAATAATCCTACGGTCAAGATCTAATTCCTAAGCTTTCCTATTTTAATCTACCAAAAAGACCCAAACCTAAATTCCTCATTCTTCTTCTCTATAGATCCGCCGCACCCCACCCTCTTCTCTTCCTCCTCGTCTCTACGTTGTCCGCCATCTCCGACGAGGTAGCCACCCATCTTCGTCCGCCATCTCCGGCGAGAATATGAGGAGACGTTGCTCTCCTCTCCTCTCTGCCCCTCTTCCTCTCTCCTGTCACCCTTCTCCATCATCTCTTCGGCAGCAGCAGCAGCGAGGCTGCTGCTCCGGTGAACAGAAGCTTTGACCGGTGAGCCACCAGCAGTCGCACGGGCAGAGACAACAACAAACAACAGCGACACCAAACGCTGCTCCGACCAGTGAAGCAGCACACTCTGGTCAATGGCTGCGAGAACAACAACAACCATGGCTACCAAGAGACTAATCGGAAAGCTCGAAGTAAAATAGTTCTTGTTCGATTTCTGTTAAAGGCTCCGATCCAAGTATGTCCTCCTAATACCTATTTTCTATCTATTCAATTCTTTATTTTATTTAGAACAAACTCTTAGATTTGAAGTGTGATTGTTTGCTTATATTGTGTGTGAATGTTTCAATTCAAATTTTAGCTTGCTACTGTCTTCGTTATTTTCTTCTTTTCAACTATTAAAGTTTCAGCTATGGCGATTTGTTACAAATTGATTTTTATGCTTTTGATGTTTTAAGGTTGTTAAGAAAAGTTGATTTTCCAACTACTCATGTCGGCTACCGGCCTGATTATTTTCACTATGGATGTGTTTCCTTTGATGTTAGTACTGTATAATATATTTTTCATCTCTATGCATTTTCTTGTTCATGTGTTTAGACACATGTTACTGGAGTAACTATAGCTCTTTTGTCTCCTATATTATGAGATTTTGAGATCTTCAGAAAAGTTTGTTATTTTTTTACTACCATCTGCCCATCCCAAAAAAAACTTTGTTTTAGCCTATTTGCATTGTCTTTCTATCCAAGAGGATTCAATTGAACTTCTTTCAATACACCTAGCTACGTATGCGAGTGACTTGTCATTATCTGAGGCAACAGAACTAGCAAAGGTGGGATTGCGTGCACGGCTGAAGTTGTGGGAGCTAGTCATTGTCATTGAAAATGATGTGGAGGGTTGTTGTGACACCGCCGGTGTAGTATGTCGTCTCTGCCTAGTCATGGAAGATGAGAACTCGGAATCAGCCATTTGGGATATTGTTATTGAGTGTTGATGATGAATTTTTTTTGGTTGTGGTTTTGTTCAAGTTATAATATGGTAGATACAGACAAATATGAAAATAAAAATGTATAATTTACAGCTCTTTTAGCAGTTGTTCCTAGGATGAATATGCTTGTTAAAATGCTTTCTGGTTTCTCCAAGATTAATAGTAACTGGTTAATACCTTTGTGTTTGTCAATTTTTTGTTAAGTGATTCAAGACAATATCATGATTGACCAATCCATGATGTTGGAGGCTTCATGTTTCGACCTTTACCTTATAATGGCCTCATAAAAAGAGTTGTATCACAATAGCATCCTTGTTTCCTCTGACTTCTGCTAAACAAGAATTTCATATAGGTTAAGAATTGATTCCCATGGTTTTCAACAGTATAAGAAAAACCAATTTATGGAATTGTTGTAGGGAACTACATTTGCTGAATTGGTATTAGCTCATAACAGAACAATCCAATGAATATGCAAATGAATATCATGTTAGATTATTTTTAACTTGCTTTTAGTTTACATTTGTTGCAATGAATTTACGTGTGAATAACTGAGGACTATGAACTCTCTTGCCATTTTGTGGGAAATAATAGCAAAGCAATCAATAATTGTGACATCAGATTCCAATCAACTTATTTGTTATGATTTATTTCTAGCATTTTACATCCACGCATTAATGTATCACTCATTCATTATATTACCACAAATTGTCATATCATATCTTTTATACTTTATTACTCACATGCTATACTTTAAGGTGGGCTTCTAATAGGAGAGGCCACAGTAATATCTGAGACTGGTAGAGGGTGCAATGATACACCTGGTATATGGACAAAGGAGCAAGTAGAGGCTTGAAAAACAATTGTAAATGAAGTTCATGCCAAAGGAGGAATTTTCTTTCCCAAATTTGGCATGCTGGTAGAGTTTCCAGCAAAGGTAATTATTGACTTTTCTACAATGATTTTAGACATTTTATCATAGTCATATTTGGTGCTTTTGAGTGAAATATATGTATCACTAAATGTAACTTTTGTGCAATTTAATTAATTAGAGTTGTTTTTTTAGATGATCACTCAATTGATTTGCTTTTTTATGAGAAGGAACTATTGAGTTGGTTTTGCTGCACCATCATTGATACATATAGTTTCAAATGAAGGTGATCTATTTGTTATTAAAATATTACGGGAAAAAACTACCAAGCTCTCAATCTGACATTGATCAATATGAAGCATACTACCAAGCTGCTGGGGGAGAAAGAAGAGAAGAAGTATACGGTCTTTGATCCGAAGCAAAAACTTGCTACGGGAAGAATCTCTGTAAATCAAATGATTTTCTTAAGAATAGTTGATAGATTGCTTTTGATGTTTTGCACCGAATGTATGCGATTTGAATTTTGCTATCTATAGATTTTGAACCCTTTAAAGATTATTTTTATATGACTTTGTTATTTTAGAGGTATTTAGTTTTTGTTATTTAATTTATTTCAGCAATGTATATTTAATATAAATAAATAAAATGATTTTACAAGAAAGATTTTAGCAACTAATTTAATGATGATTAGGTCGTTGCTATAAAAAAATGTTAGATTTTGAACCCTTTAAAGATTATTTTATATGACTTTGTTATTTTAGAGGTATTTAGTTTTTGTTATTTAATTTATTTCAGCAATGTATATTTAATATAAATAAATAAAATGATTTTACAAGAAAGATTTTAGCAACTAATTTAATGATGATTAGGTCGTTGCTATAAAAAAATGTTGGCGACGGATTAGCAACAAAACATTTAAGTGGAAAATGTGCTCGCTCAAATAACTGAATATTTTGTGACGGATTAGTGATAGAAATTTTGTTGCGAATTTATTTTAAATGACAAAATTAATTATGAAATTAGCAATGAGCTATATAAGTATAACAACGGACCAGTCTGTCACTAACAAATGGCGACGGAAATCGTTCGTCTCTAATACGTCGCTAAACTTGCGACAGAACTCATTTTTTCGTCGCTAAGTGATTACTAACGAGCGAAATAGTAACAACCAACAATCCGTTGCAAATTCATTGCTAATACGGTTTAGTGACGAATAACATAGATTAGCGACGAATTTCGTCAGTCGCTAAATGCTGATTTTTTTGTAGTGAAAGCAGTCAGCATGGGCAATTTGACTTATTTGGAGTTGCCTAAGTGACCTTTGTCTAGAGAGATCTAGACTCTAGCATCTGACTTAACGCAGTTGCGAATTTCAGAAAAAGGTGGAGTGTTGGTCAATCTCAAAATTAAGCCCACATTATTGTAGGAGATCAAAACCAAGAAATTTCAGGATGAACGATTAAGCAAGCTTCAAAATGATATGGTGTATTGTGAGGCTCCTGATACCACACTCTCCGTTGGTGGGGGACTACGATTTAGAGGGTGGGTTTATGGCCCTTGGGTGGACAACTTGAATCAGAATGTTGGCAAAAACTTCTGGCTCCTAATTTTTTATCCATCCGGGGATAACCAAAATGTACTAGGACTTGAGACAACTTTATTTATAATCTGGGATGAAGAGGACATAGATGAATATGTGTCTAAGTTTCAAAATTGTCAGCAGGTGAAATATGAGTAGCAGAGGTCTGTAGATATAATTTCAAAGGATGCCCATTTTTTAGTGGAGATGGAAAATGATAGCCATAGATTCATGGTGGGTCTTCCTAAGACTTTGGGAATGTATGATTCCACCTAGGTTATTGTAGACAGATTTACTAAATTAGCCCACTTTATCCCAGTTAGAGTGGATTACAATTCTTAGCAGTTCACCACAATTTATGTCAAGGAGATAGTAAGGTTGCGCAGGGTGTCCATTCCATCATTTTAGACTGATGTATACAATTTACCTCTAAGTTCTAGGAAAGTTACATGAAACATTAAGCGCCAAGCTAATGTTTAGCACAACCTTTCATTCTCGAGCAAATGGTCAGTTGGAGAGGAAAATTTAGGTGTTGGAGGACATGTTAAGAGCCAGTGTGATTGATTTTAGGGGCCATTAGGATTAGTTCTTACCATTTTGTGAATTTTTTTATAACAACATATATCACGCCAATATCGATATTGCCCCATTCGAAGCACTATATGAAAAAGACTGTAGATCGCCCATAGGGTGGTTTTATGCGGGTGATGTGAAGCCTTTAGGAGTTGATTTGGTAAGAGAAGCTTAGGAAAATGTTAGGAATATTTAGACCAAGCTATTGATAACCCAAAGCAGACAAAAAGGGTATGCAAATTGCAAGGTTAACGACATGACATTCTAGGTTTGTGAGCAAGTCCTGTTGAAAGTATCATCCATGAAATGAGTTATGAGGTTTTGCAAGAAAGGTAAAATTAGCCCTCAATATATCAATCCATATGAGGTTCTTAAAGGTGTGGAGCTGATAGCTTACAAACTAGCATTGCCGTCCAACTTGTCCAGAGTCTATTCAGTATTACATGTATCTATGCTGAAGAGATACCATAGGGATGGGGAGTACATCATCAAACGAGATTCAATAGTGATAAATAAGGACCTTCAGTATGAGGAGGAGTCGGTTGCTATTCTTGATCGGCATATCCGAAAGTTGAGGATAAAAGAAATTGGATCCCTAAAAGTCCATTGAAAGCATCGTCAGATTGAGGAATCCACTTGGTAAACCGAGAGGGACATGCGAGACAAGTACCCTCACTTGTTTGAGGATTCAAGTACTTCTTTATTCTTGATTTAGCCCATCTTTTCTTGTTTGATCGTTCGGGGACTAACAATGGATAAATCTGTATATATTGTAACAAACTTTTCCGTTATTATGGGTGAGCTATTTGTAAAAGAAATATAGTGAGAAATCTTTTGGTTTGAAGAGTTAGAAATTCCAAGTTAGGCTAGACTCGGGCGAAATTTGAGGAAGACGAGATCTAGGGCAATCTGGGAAAAGGATTTAGTGAGATGTCTAAGAATAGTTTGTTTTCATTGTTTCTAACACGCCAATGATTCCATAAGGACTTTTCAAAAGTGAATCTGGGCGAATAGAACTCACAATATCGAACTTGGCGTGAAAGGGTTGGGTTGGAACGTCAAGGTTTGAAGGTGCGTTTTGAAATGCAAAATTTTTGGAGAATTTTGGAGGTTTTAACTCGTGCAAGCTGCTACAGCTGTTGACATGCCGCCACTACGGGAGGAATTAATTCCCTCTATAGAGGGAGATCCCACTCAAGCGCCAGTACAAAAGCGAGATTGGGCCTCCATGGCGGGGTAAGTCACTAATTATGCATAAAACTCCCCAAAATTGTCCACTATCATTCAAGAACATTTTGGGGAAATGCAGGGTCGGCCTAGGGTAATTTTCACCAGTTTTTCATTGAAATCATTTGTAAAGGTAAGTAAATTACTCCCCTAGATTGATAATTCGATTACTAGGTCTTAGAATTCATGGTAGTGACATTAGGGGAGGGTTTGGTTTGACTTAATGGTGGGAAAACCCTGGGTTGGGGAGAGAATGTCATGAAATTGGCTTGGGGTTTTCGATTAGGATATAATTCGAGTGTATTTAGGCCATTTGGGTCTGTTATGTGTTGTATTCCAAGAACAAGTTAGGTGTCATAACAAGGGGAAAACTCAAGTTCAATAGAGCATTCCGGACTTGATTCGAGGTAGGTGATGGTTAAAATGTTTCCCAGTTACGTCATATGTGCATGTTAACTGTTTCGCTAGTAATACTTGTACAACATGTAGTTAGGGAGTCGAAAAAGGGATGAATATGAAATGATAATTATTGTCAATCTCATGCAATGAACTTGTCCTATTTAATTTACTTGTGGTTACAATTATGATTTTATTCGGTATGATCGTGTGACATTCCTTACTAAAGGGTGCGGCAGAACAAAAATAATAAAATCACAAACAAATCTTGCTAATTTGCTACATTTCTAGTAAATAAAATGTAATGCACTTTAGGAAAATTATGTAAATTGGTTGAGTGCTTATTAAAAGCCAACTCTCAAAAGTCAATGTTGTTAGCTGGATATTTGAAAAACGTTCTAATAAGAAGTATCCAAATTAGTGTAATGTACCATCAGTTTTTTTCCTTTTATGTTAACCAAATTAGAGTAATAAATTGCACTAGTTATTTCCTTATGTTAGAAAAATTCAAAGCATTTGCTCCAATTTCTGCAATGAAATGTCTAAATCAAGTGTATAATTGGGCATAACTAGCTGTTTGTTGTCCATGAAAGTTAAATGGACCACAGAACAAAAAAAAAAGCACCTATAATTTTTGACTCCTCATATGGATCAAGTATTGAGTAAGGGCTTCAATCACTAATTATGGTAAGTATTCTTTATACAATCAAAGCATTTTAACTACTTATAATGGATAAGAAATAAAAACACATTTTTAAAACTATGTGAGGGTTCTATCACCTCTTTCAACTTATTTTTTTGCTGTATTATTTATTCATTTTACTGATTACCTATTAAAAAGGAGGGAAAAGGTCTGATATGCCCCTCAATTTTGTCAGTTAGAGCTGATATACTCCTCGTTATAAAAGTGGCTCATATATACCCTAACTGTTACATAAATGACTCATATATACTCGTTTCCTCTAACGGAAGTGAAAATAACTTATTTTTTTCTGTAGTATTTATCCCTTTTATTGATTACCTATTAAATAGGGGAAAAGGGTCTGATATACCCCTTGCTATAAAAGTGACTTATATATACCCCTATTGTTACACAATTGGCTCATATATACCAGTTTCCTCAAACGAAAGTGAAAAATCAATTTAAAATTATTTTTAAATTTTTATTATTAACAAAAGTTATTTATGTAGGAGTATATTTGATACTTCTCACACATGTTATTTTTTATTTTGGCCTTTTTGATTCAACAACTAATTTGAAGTTATTATTTTGATGGTCAAATATATATTTTCACTAAATTTCTAGTAAAATTTATCATATATACCCCAATTATTTTTACAGATACAAAAAATAAATTACAATATATTCGAAAAATAATTAGTTATAATTTTTTTCTTATTTTTTCATTCACATTTTTTTCCTCATATTTTACACTAAACAATGAAAGAAAAATAATAATGAAAAACTCAAATAATGACAACCCAAGAAGTAAAAAAGATTGTGTGTGAAAAAGATCATATATATACCTCTACATGAATTTTATTTTTATTTTTTAAAAAAAAAATAAATTTAAATTTAATCTTTTCACTTCCGTTAGATAAAAGGATATATGTGAGCCATTTTTGTAACTGCAGGGGTACACATAAGCTATTTTTTAACGACAACGGTATATTTGAGTCACTTCTATAACGAGGGGTATATCAACTCTAAATGACAAAGTTCAGAGCATATCATTTTCCCTTAAACAAAACAAGTTAAAACATATCATAGTGCATAAACACGCTTATATAGATAAAACAAGAGGGGGATTAATGTCTTGTTTTATTTTTAAGATCCAAATCGACTTTATCGTCTCTCAAGTCTCAACCCCTTTGTGGTTGTTGAATTTTTTACTTTATTACCTATAGATTATACTTTAATGGAGCATGAATTTTTCAATCCTTTTTATAATTGAAAATGTTCTTTGAATCTTCTATAAGAGGTGTGTGGAATATTACCCATAATTTTGACTTTGTATTTTGTTGTGTTTGAGACTTGAGAGACAACTAAGTATGAACAATTTGAATCTGAAAGAACTAAATTAAACAAGATATTAAAATCCTTCCCTTTTGCCTATAGTATATTTGGACATGTGTATAAACATGATATGCTTTAACTTTTTCTTTTTTACCAAAATGAATGGGATAAATAATACCAAAGAAATAAGTTTAGGAGGTGATAAGACCATCGCCTAGTACATGGGGCTAAATAATATGAAAAGAATAGGTGAAGGGGAAGGATGGGGTGGAGTGATGGTGATAGAACTCTCACATATTTTAGGTGTACTCGATAGTTCAAATGTGTTTCTATGCCTTATACCTTGTTATAACACATGATATTACTTATTTTTTCAAGTTATTAATCTCATTTTTATGTTATAGTATTATGTAGCTGTCTTTCAAGCGATCGATCAGTGTATATATCATTTTGGCATTTTAAAAAATCAAAATCCACTTATTGGTTGGGATGGGGTGTTGATCCCCCCGATATGAATCGGACAATCTTCTCCTCATATACTAAGTTTTAAGGTTGAGTTAAACACAACTATCGTATTTTTATATGGTATCAGAGACAAATCTATTCCTATTCGGACCCTATGTTACATTATCCACACCCAAGTTGACAATATGGGTGTGCAAGATGGTGTTAAAGTAGGTTAGGGTTTCCACATTGATTTGAAATGGACTATTGGTTTCTTATATAGAATAAACTAGTTTTTCGAGCTGAGTCAAAACCAATGACATGTCTTTATATGGTACTAGAGCCAAGTCTTTCCCTATTTGTACCCCTATAGCATATTATTCATGCTCCAATTGATAGTCTAGATGTGCAGGCGTTAGAGTAAGTTAGATAATCACATTGATTGTGAATGAGTTATTGGTTTCCTTAAATGAAATTGAATAGTCCTCTTCTTATAAATTAATTACTTTTGGGATTGAGTTAACCCAATTGACATATCTTTAGCATGTGGACTCCATGACTAGAACTACACCAAATACCCAAAGCTTTGCCATGTGCAAACTAGTCCTAAACTCCACGAAATACAGCCTTTGTATACAAAGGGATAGCTAGTACGTACTGTACTATCTCATGGCTGGTGGTGGTGGGCATTGATACATGATTGCTTTATCTTCTTAGTATTATTGTGCATTCTCAATTAGTCCCCTCCCATTTGTCTTCCCCCATCTTTAATTATTTTCACTTTCTTAAGTTGACAAATCAAGAATGATGACTTACAACTTTCAATCAAGAAAAAGGAAACAAACAATATTTCACTTAATCTATGACATTAGGGTGTTCATAGTTCGGTTTGAATTAATGTAATGACTCGGTAGGTCATTTTTAGAAAGTTTTATTAATTTACCATTTTTCCCCTTCTGATTTTGACCCCAGTTATTTTTAGTTGAGATTTGAAAGTTGTTTTTGAACCTTGAGTTTAAAGTTGATGATTTTTGTAAGTTTTGAGTTTGAAAGTTGATATTGTTAAAAAAGTGGTTATCGGTGTCTTTTGGAGTTTTGAGTGTTGGAATAGAATTTCATCAATTCCATCCGTCCTAGAATGTTGAATTTGTTCAATAAGAGTCGTCAGTTTCAGTTTAGAAGTTTTTTTGAGGAGTTGAGATCTTAAGTTGGAAAAATTGTGGAAATTTAGCCTTTGGGTTGACTTTGGTCAATATTCAGATTCAGATGCTCGGATCAAGATTTCGACAGTTCCGTTGGTTTCAGGGGATAATTTTAGACCTTGTGGAGGTCTTAGTTGATTTTAAGTGGTTCTGAGCTTGATTTAACCTTTTAGATATTGTGTTAGTTTCTTGTGGTTTTCAAGGATGTCGGGTCAAAAAGGCCTTCGATTCATGTTTTGACAGTTTCATTGAGTTCGAAACGTCAAATATGATTGATTTTCTGATATGGTTTTGTGTGTACGGGGTTCTGAAAGAATCTCGAGGGTCCTTTCAATGATTTTGTGTTGGCTGATGCTTCTGGTACTACAGTCCTCGCTCTTGTGGAGGGCCTTCGCTTATGCGATCTTCGATTTAGTGAAGGTCGGCTCGCAAAAGTGAGACTGACATTAGGTGGGAATTCGCTTAAGCGGACCGGGGCTTGCTTTAGCGATGGTTGCTTAAGTAGAGCCCTAGTTTGCAAAAGCGAGACCCCCAATTTCTGTGGGGTTTGCTTTAGCGAACCTATAGTCGCTTAAGCGACAACAGAGAGGGGTTTTGATGTATAAATTTTGGAGTTTTAGCCCCATTTTTTTATTTTTGAGTTTGGTAAACCTTTGGAAGTGATTTCTTGTGCTGAATTATTTGGGTAAGCTTTTGTGACCCTAAAACTTCATTTTCCTTTGATTATTATTAGATTTTAACATCAAAATTTGGAATTTTGGTTGGTAAATGATAAGGTTTTTCAAGACCTGAAGTTCTACACTAAAATGGAGATTGTTAATTGCTTTTAAGTCTTTTTTCAAAATGGTTTTCACCAATAAGTTCTTAAGGCCTTGATTATAGTGGTAACAAATGGGCAGGTTGGGTCAAATTTGGACCGGCTAAAAATGGGTCAACATAAAATGGGTAATAATTCAACCCACCCATATTTGATATGGGTAAAAATGGAGTGGGTAACAAATGGGTTGGGTAAAATACTAGTTTACCCATATTTACCCATATTTTCATGAATAAATAGTACTCTACTTAAGAATTCAACATGGAGGTAAAATATTTTAGTCTTTTTCTAATGAAAAATATTGAAAATGCTTCATTTAGTTTTATTGTATCATAAAAGTAAAAAAATAAAATCATATACCTTTTCAATATAAAATAAATTTATGTAATAACAAGGGGAAAATATTTTTAATTTCAAAGTAAATGAAAATTTGCATTTTAGTACTAAAACATGCTTAATGCACTTTAAGCAATGTCAATACTAATACATGGTTTGCTTATTTACACTATTATTTATTAACCAATATAAAATTAAACAAATAAAAAAATATAATTATAATTAACAAAAGAAATGTAGATTTAAAATATATATTTTTGGAGGACCAAAGAATTCACCTTTTGAATTATAGAGAAAAATAATTAGTTCTATAGAAGAACATAAAAATGAAGAGAAGTTACAACAATATTTTTAGTGATATCATGAATTTTGAGTGCATAATGTTGAAGGAAGCCTGAAGACTAATGGATCATGTCGAAGGAACATGTCTATCGAAGCAGGCTGACGAGTTAGAATTAGAGTCATACTAGGACTAGACTAATAAATACTAAATTATGTACGACTAAGCTAATGGATCGTGTAGGAGGTTAAAGTCGACTAGGATATCATGTATATAATATATTTGTGTTGTAGTAGGATTCCTAGTATAGCTAGAATATGACTCTTCTCCTATATAAGGAGCTTGGAACTCAACATTATTTTTATCAATACAATCCTTGATTTCTCTAATCCTAGACGTGAAATTTCTACATGGTATCAGAGCAATAAAGCTTTTTCGCTCTTTAACGTATTAGATCAAAACCAACACAACCACAATATCGAATTGCAATGGCCCCTTCTACCAACACTTTTTCGACCTCTTCACTTCATCATCTTCTTTCTTCCTACTCCATTAAACTTAATCCAACGAACTATCTTTTATGGAGGACACAAATGTCTCAATTGATTTAAGTGATGAGATTAACCTACCTCATCACAGAACCACCTAAAGGTACCCGTTCCATTGAACAGACTACTGAGAAAGTTGTAGCATGCGAGAAGGGTGCAGAAGACATCAACATTGTTGATGACTGGGATAAGAAAGATGTGTTGCTAAGGAGTTAGATCTCGGGCACCTTGATAGAAGAAAGCATGTACCTGATCGTAAGTTGCTCAACTGCCAAGGAGATGTGAGAATGCTTAGAAGAAACTTATCTTCAAGCAACAAAAGATAAGGAGTTCAAGCTCAAACAACAACTGCAAAGTGTGAAGCTAGAAACCAAAATAATTGACGAATATATTAAGGAACTCAAAGGCATGTGTGATGACCTTGCAACCATTCACAAGCCTGTAGATGAAGATAGCAAAGTGATTAATTTTGCTAGAGGTCTAGGTCTTAAGTACAAGACCTTGAGGACTGTCATGATAGGTAAGGCACCATATCCTACTCTTAATCAATTTGTTAATGTTCTCAAGGGTTTTGATATGACGGAGGATGAAGAAGAAGTGCCCCAACAAAACCATAACATGGCATTCTCTGCCCAAAGGGGCAGGGAAGAGGAAACTACTCTCAAAGAAGAGGAAACAATAACTTCAATTCCAGAGGAAGAGGCTTCAAGCCTAATGGACAAGGAACATGTTCTTATAACAACAGAAACGGACCAGGTCCTCAGAACGGTCCTTCGAGTGGAAGTCATGAGAGGAACAATACTTATGAGTGTCAAATTTGTGTTAGGAATAACCATACTACTCTTAAGTATTTTTACAGGTGTGATTACTCTTACCAAGCCACAGATGAGCTACCACAAGCATTGGCTGCTACTAATCTACAAAACACTACTGATGACACCTTGTATGTGGACTCAGGAGAAAGTAGCCATATGACACAAAACTCAGGTATCCTAATTGATCTTAAACACTACAATGGACAAGATAAAATCATTATTGGGAATGGATCAAAGTTTGACATAACACATGTTGGGAACATATCCGGATCAGGTCTAAAGTTAAAAGAAGTTCTTGTAGTTCCTAAGATTAATAAAAAATTACTCTGAGTTAGTAAGCTTGCAAAGGATAATTGTTGCACTCTTGAATCTGATGAAACTAACTTTATTGTAAAGGACAAGAGGACAAGGACACTGCTGGCCAAGGGATTTAAAAGGAATGGACTCTATGCTTTGGAGATAACAATATCTGTGCTTTAACTATTGCACACGATTGGAACATGTCAGACAACATGTGCAATACTAGATTAGGACACCCTAGTTTGAAGTCTTAAAAATTTTGAGTAGTAATAGTTGCATCAATATTAGTAGTTGGAATAAAATGCCTACTGTTTGTTCTAGTTGTCAGTTGGGAAAGAGTTGTAAGCTTCCATTTTGTTTGAGAAATAAAATTGAGAAAGAACCTTTATCGAAAATACATTATCACTTATGGGGACCTGCTCCTGTTGAATCTTCCCAACATATGAAATATTATGTCGTTTTTGTTGATGATCACACGAGATATACATGGATTTATCCACTGAAAAAGAAATCTGAATTCTTTGAGGTCTTTCTAAAATTCCAGAAAATGGTGGAAAATCAATTTTCTAAAGAGATTAAGATCTTTCAGTGTGATGGAGGTGGTGAGTTTATCCAAACAGACTTCATCAAGCATTTGGAAGATTGTGGCATTGTGAGACATGTTTCATGTCCTAACACACCTGAACAAAATGGAGTTGCAGAGAGAAAACATAGGCACATTATGGAGACTGGCTTAACTCTACTACTTCATGCTAACCTACCTTTGTTTCTATGGGTCAAGGCTTTGCTCACTGTAGTATTCCTCATCAATAAACTGCCTTTCTCAGTCCTAAAGCTGGTGACTCCATTTGTGAAGTTGTATGGGGAACAACCTGATTACAACAGCCTAAAAGTGTTTGGATGTAGATGTTTTCCATATATCAAGGGTAGCAACAAGTTCAGTCCAAAGGCTAATTACCCTTGTGTGTTCATAGGGTACATCAGCTTACACAAAGGATCACTACTAAAAAATTGCCAAAAAGAGACGGAAAAAAGCGACGGACTGCGTCGCTTTTTTGGCCAAAAGCGACACAGTCAATCTCGTCGCTTTTTAAAAAAAAAATAATTATTATTTTTTACAAATGCGACGCCGTCCATCGCTTTTTTTTCTTTTTTTAATCTTCAAAAAGAGACGAAGTCTGTCGCTTGTCTTAATTTTTAACTTTTTAAGAATCTTGAAAAGCGATGGACTAAAAGACCCCGTCCGTCGCTTTTCTGGATTTAAAAAAAATAAAACCCAGAAAAGCGACGGACTAAAGGACCCTGTCCGTCGCTTTTCTGGGTTTTTTTCAAAAATAAAATCCAGAAAAGCAATGGACAAAACCACCCTGGTCGTCGCTTTTTCTGCAATTTTTTTGACAACAGAAACTACCAGTTTCTGTTGCCCACCTGCAAAAACAATTCATTTCAATTCAATTCAACCCAATCAGTCCCAAAACATTATAAAGAAGCTACACAAAATATAAAACAACAAACTTAAATTAACATTCAAAAATATATAAATCACAATTTAAAGACTTATAAAGACTTTCAAAATTCGTTTCAAGATTTCAAGTAATTCAAACTTCAAATTAAGTTCAAATTATGTTCAAGCTTAATTAAATAGTTCATAAAGACTATATTTTATCAACATTTCTAAAGTTCAACCTAATAATTAGTTCATAAATTCTATAAATCAAGATTCCTAAAGTTCACAATCAAAAGTTTAAAATCCTACAATAATTTAAGATTCCTAAAGTTCACAACTTAAAGTTCTAAAATCCCACAATAATTCAAGATTTCTAAAGTTCACAACCTAAAGTTCTAAAATCCTACAACAATTCAAGATTTCTAAAGTTCACAATCTAAAGTTTAAAATCCTACAATAATTCAAGATTCCTAAAGTTCACAACTTAAAGTTCTAAAATCCCACAATAATTCAAGATTTCTAAAGTTCACAACCTAAAGTTCTAAAATCCTACAACAATTCAAGATTTCTAAAGTTCACAATCTAAAGTTTAAAATCCTACAATAATTCAAGA
>NW_006238967.1:1491426-1491576 GCF_000226075.1 Solanum tuberosum
TACAAATTAACAATTGAATAACACAATTCTTCAAACTAAAAAAATATACAAACTAAGAAATCAAATATAATTACTAGAATTGAAAAAAAAACTAAAATGGAACTCTAAATTTAAGTTCTCAAAAGTTCACAACTTAAAGTTCTAAAATCC
>NW_006238967.1:1491714-1501344 GCF_000226075.1 Solanum tuberosum
TACAAAAATTCAAGTTCATGTCTAATTTCTAAAATTAATTCTATATAAACTTCAAATTCAAGAATTTCTAAGTTCAAGAATTCAAGTAACCTAATTTCAACTTTCATATATTATATATCCAATATTTTTCTAACTTTAAAGTAATCTAACTTTCATGTACAGTCTAATATTTTTCTAACTTCAACTTTCAAAAAAAAAAAAATCAAGAACTTCTAAGTTGAAAATTCAACTAATCTAATTTCGACTTTCATATACTAATATTTTTCTAACTTCAAAGTAATCTAACTTTCATATACAATTCAATGTTTTTCTAACTTCAACCGTCAAACATACAAAATTCAAGAATTTCAAAGTTGGAAAATGCAACTAATCTAACTTCTAACTTCTAACTTCTAATACTCAATTCACAATCATATTTTTTTAAAAAAAACAATTTAGAAGAAAACCCTAAAATCAAAAATCCACAATTCTCTCCTAACTAACAATAATCAAATATAAAAGTTAACAATTGACTAACATAATTCATCAAACTAAAACAATATACTAATTTATAACAAATCAAATATTACTAGAGTTGAAAAAAAACTAAAATTAATCCTAACCTTAACAAGCTAAGGAAAAGAGGCAGTGAGGACAACGGCTGGCGGCGCCGACGGTGTAAGGCGGCGACGGGACTAATGCTCAAGGAGAGAAGGGCGAAGGCGGCGTGGGGCGGCAGCAGTGGCGGTGGCACAACAACTTGGTTTTAGAGAGAAGGGAGAGAAGAGAGAAGAGAGAGAAAGAGTGATGGAAAAATGGGAGGAAAACCCGCTTTTTGGTTCAATATAATTTTTAAAAAGCGACGGAAAAAGAGATGCCGTCCATCGCTTTTTGTAAAATAATTTTAAAAATAATTATTTTTATTAAAAGCGATGGACAGTGTGGCAATTTTGGAGTGACGCTGTCCGTTGCTTTTTTGGAGTGACGATGTCCGTCGCTTTTTTTTGATAGCATCTATATCCACTACTAAAAAACTGCTAAAAAACGGCGGAAGAAAAATTAGTGCAAAAATCTGCAAAAAAAAAGCGACGGACTAAGAGATGCCATCCATCACTTTTTGTAAAATAATTATTTTTATTAAAAAGCGACGGACGGCATCTCTTAGTCCGTCGCTTTTTTGGAGCGACGTTGTCCGTCGCTTTTTCTTCCGCCGTTTTTTAGCAGTTTTTTAGTAGTGGATATAGATGCTATCATTCCTCTACAAGGAGGGTTTACATATCCAGATATGTTGTGTTTGATGAAAACATATTACCCTAAGTGTCTCCAAAGCAATCTCAGACTAACATTGATGTCTCACCTCACCTTGCTACCTTTGTTGAATCTTTCTCTAAACTGTAGGCACATAATAATTCTGATTCAGGGGAAGTACAGGCTGCTAGTCCACACGTTAATGGTGATAATGCTGCTACAACTCATATACTCTTTGATGATGAGAGTATTATTGACCTCTCAGGCGCAGGATCAGATGTTGAGGAACAGGTTGAAAGTGCTGATCTATACAGTAGTATTGAAACTCCAACTGCAGATTTTGGATCTGCTAGTGGTAGTGAGGAACAAGTTGCACTTACAAGTCCAGTCAATGAGCACCAACAAACAACTACTTTAGTTGATGTACCAGTTGACCATCAATCTGACAATGCTACACTCTAGTCAACTACTTTGGTTGATGTACTAGTTGAGGTACTTCCTGCACCACAGGAGCATCATATGATCACCAGCAACAAGGCAAATGAGCACCACTTATCACTTGTTGCTCGCAGCAGGATAGCAATTTTGAGACAACCAAATACTACTAAGGAAGCACTAAGGTCACCTTATTGGGTTGCAGCAATGCAGGAAGAAATTGATGCGTTACATACTAACAAGACATGGATTTTGGTGCCCAAATCCCCTGGTATAAACTTGGTTGGCTCTAAATGGGTGTTCAAGACAAAATTGAAAGTTGATGGAATAGTAGATAGGTACAAGGCAATACTTGTGGCAAGGGGATTCTCGCAACTTGAAGGGATAGATTTTGAAGAAACATTTAGTCATGTGGTTAAAGCCATGACAATTAGGGTGGTTCTATCCATTGATGTCAGTTCAAAGTGGGAAATTAGACAACTAGATGTCAAAAATGCCTTTCTCCATGGCTTCCTACAATAGGAGGTGTACATAAGTCAACCCCCTAGTTTTATTGATCCACAATATCCTCAGCATGCGTGTCTACTTAAAAAGGCACTGTATGGTCTTAAACAAGCACCAAGAGCCTGGTTTGATAGGTTTAGCATGTATATCTTACACCTTGGTTTCATTTGTAGTAAGGCTGACCCTTCCTTATTTACTTTGCAAACTCACAAAGGCAAAATATTTCTCTTGTTATATGTGGATGATATTATTATCACAGGAAGTAATCCATCACATATATCAAAGTTGGTTCTACAACTTGGGAAGGAGTTTGCTATGAAAGATCTTGGCCCTTTACACTTCTTTCTAGGAATTGAGGTGAAGAATTTCGAAGGAGGAATTCACTTAAGTCAAAGCAAGTATGTTGTTGAGCTGCTGGCCAAGACAGAGATGACTTTGGCAAAGGCTGTAGCCATTCATTTAGCTAAAAAGCATGGTTTGCATGAAGCTGTGGGAAGTCCTGTAGATGCCTCCTTGTACAGAATGATAGTAGGAAGCCTTCAGTATTTGACCCTCACAAGACCTGATATCACCCATGTTGTGAATTTAGCAAGCCAGTTTATGCAAAGTCCAAACATTGAATATCTTTAAGGGGTAAAAAGGATTCTCAGGTACATCAAAGGTACTTTACACTTTGGACTCAGAATTATTTCACAATCACCATGTAGGTTGTATGGATACTCAGATGCTGATTGGGGAGGTTGTCCCATCACTAGGAGATCAACTACAGGATATAGCATCTACCTAGGTGCAAATTGTATTTATTAGACCTCCAAGAAACAGACCACAGTAGCCCGATCGAGTGTTAAAGTTGAGTATAGAGCACTAGCCTCCACTGCCGCAGAGATGACTTGGATCATGTATCTTCTTCATGACCTTGGACTGTTCATTCAATCTGTTCCTACGTTGTATTGTGATAACATGAGTGCCTTGTACATGACAGTTAATCCAGTTATGCATGCTGGAACCAAACATGTTGAAATGGACTATCATTTTTTCCAATTGATAAATCTTAATGAATGAAAAAAGATTGAATTATAAAGGTTATGTTGTGATCATAATGCTTGTGAATTGCCTTGTTGTGACCCTTATTAATTGATTGATGTAATGCTTGATAGCATGGTTTCGACTAGTGAAATAATATATCTCAGAGGATGCCTATTCCTATTTGAAAGTGGGAACGAATCACTATGAACTTTGTTGTGAGACTACCTACCACTGTGGGTGGTTATGACTCCATTTGGGTGGTTGTTGACAGGTTAACCAAATCCGCCCATTTCATTCTGATTTAGGTGAAGTATACGACAGAGAAGTTAATCGAGCTTTACATAAGTCAGATTGTGCGAATACATGGAGTCCATGTTTCCATTGTCTTTGATCAGGGTTCTTTGTTCACTTTTCATTTCTAGAAGGGATTGCCGCATGGCTTAGGTACTCTGTTAGATATGATTACAAATTTTAACCCTCAGAAAGATGGTCAGTTTGAGCACACGATTTAGGTGTTGGAGGAATGCTCTGAGCTTGTGTGAAAATTTTTGGTGCTAGATGGGATCGACATTTTCCCTAAGCAGAGTTTGCCTATAACAACAGTTACCATTTAAATATCAGATGTCCCCATTTGAGGCATTGTATGACAGACGTTGTAGGTCTCCAATCAGATGGTTTGATTCAGCTGAGATGGACTCATTAGATACAAACCTGCTTAGAGATGCTGAGGAGCAGGTCCGTATGATCCAAGGTAGACCGTTGACAGCCTAGAATCGATAGAAGAGTTATGCAGGTCGGAGAGTTCAAGGTCTAGTATTCATAAAGGATGATCATGTTTGTCTCCGAGTGTTACCCATGAAGGGTGAGATGACGTTTAGAAAGAAAGGCAAGCTTGGCCTTAGATTCATTGGACCCTTTGAGATTTTGAGTCGTGTAAGAGAGGTAGCCTATAAGGTGGGCTTGCCACCTAGTTTGTCAGTTGTGCATTCTGTATTTCATGTCTCCATGCTTATGATATTAGGGTGTTCATAGTTTGGTTTGTATTGATGTAATGATCCAGTAGGTCATTTTTCAAAAGTTTTGTGTTTACCATTTTACCCCTCCCCATTTTAACCCCAAGTTGTTTTTAGTTGTGTTCTGATAGATGGTTTTTAACTGTGAGTTTATGGTTGAGAAATTTATAAGTTTTGAGTTTGAAAGGCTAATATTATTAGGAATTCGATTTTCAGTGTCTTTTGGAGTTTCAAGTGTTAGAATGGAATTCTATCGATTTCATCAGTCCCAAAATGTGGAATCTAGTCTATGAGAGTTGTCATTTTAGTTTTGGAGTCTTTTTGAGGATTTGAGATCTTAAATTGGAGAATTATGGAAATTTAGCCTTTGGGTTGACTTTGGTCAACATTCGGGGTTCGGATCAGAATTCCAAGAGTTCTGTTGGATTCAGAGGATGACTCTAGGCCTAGATGAGGTCTTGGTTGATTTTTGAGAGGTTCCAATCTTGATTTAGCATTTTAGGCGTTGTATTAGTTTTTTGTGGTTTTCACGAATTTCAAGTCAAGAAGACCTCAGATTCGTGTTTCAACAGTTCCATTGAGTTTGGAACATCAAGTATAATTGATTTGCTTATATGATTTATGTATACGGGGTTATGAACAAATCTCGAGGGTCCTTTTGATGATTTTGTGTTGGCTGATATTTCTGATACTGTAGTTCTCGCTCTTGCAGAGAGCCTTCACTTTAAGAAGACTGGCTCGCAAAAGCAAGACTGGCTTTTTAGGCGGGTTTTGGTTAAGCAAACCGGAGATCGCTTTAGCGATGGTCGCTTAAGCGGAGCCTAGTTCACAAAATCCAAACACCTATTTTTTATGGGGTTCGCTTAAGCGACAACACGGAGGGGTTTTGACCTGCAAATTTTGGGGTTTTAGCCCCATTTTCCATTTTTGAGCTTAATAAACACTTGGAGGCAACTTTTGAAAGGATTTCTTGTGCTAAATCATTTGGGTAAGCTTTTTTTACCCTACAATTTCATCTCCATTTGATTAATATTAGATTTTAACATCAAAATTTGGGATTTTTATTGACAAATGACAAGGTTTTTCAAGAACTCAAGTTCTAAACTAAATTGGAGATGGTGAATTGCTTTAAGTCCTTTTTCGAAATGGTTTCCACCAATAAGTTCCTAAGGCCTTGAGTAACATTTTCAAGTATTGAATTTCAGATTTAAACCTCATTTTCGAAATTAGATTTTGTTGATTGACCCATTTTTTCAAGTAAATGATATGGGTATTAAAAATCATTTTTAAAAAGGACTTAAAAGCATTTCACCATCTCCATTTTAGTTTAGAACTTGAGTTCTTGAAAAACCTTGTCATTTTGTCAATTAAAATCCGGAATCTTGATGTTAAAATCTAATAATAATCCAAGGAAAATGAAGTTTTAAGGTCACAAAAACTTACCCAAATGATTTAGCACAAGAAATCCTTTCACAAATCGCCTCCAAGGATTTACCAAGCTCAAAAATGGAAAATGGGGCAAAAACCCCAAAAATTGCAGGTCAAAACCCCTTTCTGTTGTCGCTTAAGAGAACTCCGCAAAATTGGGGGTCTCGCTTTTGTGAACCAGGCTCCGCTTAAGCGACCTACGCTAAAGCAAGCCACGCCTAAAAGGCAGTCTCATTTTTTCAAACCGACCTTCGCTAAAGCGAAGATCACTAAAGAGAAGATCACTAAAGTGAAGGCCCTCCGCAAGAGCGAGGACTGGAGTACCAGAAATATCAACCAACACAAAATAATCAATAGAACCCTCGGGATTCGTTCGGAGCCTCGTACACACAAACCATATAGGAAAATTAATTATACTCGATGTTCCGGATCTAATGGAACCATTGAAAGACGAAACTGAGGTCTCCTTGACTCGACATCTATGAAAAGCACAAGAAACTAACTCAACGCCTAAAAGGTTAAATCAAGCTCAGAACTTTATGAATGACCTAAATAATTAGTGAAACAATGTATTCATTAGTACATGGAATGTACCAAGATGATATCAATGCATATGAGTTATGAAATCATGCTAAAAGAACTTTACCTGACATGGACTCACCAAGCTAAATCATAAAAAAACATGTTAGAAAACATAAGTCATAATCATGAACAATGCAAGCTAAACATATTTAAAACACATTTGATATACTTTTAGAAAGTAACCTTGGCTCATTATTGTGGGAGATTTACTTTTAACCGACATAGACCATGTGAGCTATAACATGGAATTTGGTGTCTATCTCACACCGAAAAGAGATGTCCTTACTTGCCAAGGTAAGAACCATAAATTTCTAGCTTAGGTAGATCCACTAGCTAATGTCTATCTAAGACAAACCTATGGTGGCACATAGTTATGGGACATGTGTAATCGTCGCTTGTCCACTCGGTGTTAAGCATAAATCCCACAAAATGTTCATTAATCTTAACTTATTTTATTATCCATGGAAGGCACATCAAGTAGTCACTCCAAGCTTTAATTAGAATGGCTCCTTAACATCGATTCATCTTAGGTGAGAAAATCTTTCAACCTTATGAATCTTTTATCTGAGAAAATCATTTCACAACAACGACAACATCGATGCTTTACTCTCAAAGCAACCTTAAATCATTTATATCAATTTCATATAGAAACATGCATATCTTCATAAATTCATCTTTCATAGTTCAATAACTTCTACTATATGATCAAAATCTAGAAATCATGGATCATGTACGGGTTCAGGTGAATTCAACTTAAAAACATGTAATTATCTCAATTCATACATAAAAAGACATAAAACAATCAATTAGATCATAATTGAATAGAACCCATGAGATTGAGTAAAACCCTAACTTCAATTGAAGATTCTAACTTGTAAAATTGGGGAATTTAGGAATCCTACGGAGGAAAGGACTCCATAGGTGAATACTATCATACCTTGATGTCAAAAGCCCACAATCAATGGTGAATTTGGAGACTTGATCTTGAAACCCCTCACTTCTTCTTCAAGCTTTAGAGAGAGAAATATTGGAGAAGAACTTGATCAACTTTTGAGAATTTAGGAGAATGAGTTCATTTGGGTAATTTGGGGGTTAAAAATGTTTATATATGACCTAGGATAGAAGGTAAATCTACACAGTATTGGGTTAGAATAATTAGGAAAAGACCTAAAAGTCCCCTTAAAATTAACTCTCGACTTGACCTACGGTTCTGACCTACTATCCGTAGGTCCACTTACGGACCGTCCTGGTGAACCATACGTCAAGTACTGGGACTTTAGAAATCACCCAACTTTTGACGAAACCCTAGGTATGGTTCGTACGTCCACTTACGAACCGTACTTACAGACCGTAGATCCCAACTTGATCCTCGAAATTTCACCAAGTTCGAGACTCACCTATGAGACCCATCTACGACTCGTATATTGAATTGACGGACCATCCTGGTAAACCGTAAAAATGATATTGGAAATTGACTTTTAAAAAATATTTACCCCACCACCTACGGTTTCCACCTATGGCCCATAAGTGCACCTACTGTCTTTAGGTGGGGACCGTAGACACTACACCATCTAAGAAAGTTTTACATTTTTCCTTCTTTTTAAATCCGAGGTGTAACATTATCTCCCCCTTGGAAACATTCATCCTCGAATAGGACTCAAGACATCATAAGGAGGGCAGGAAGAAGATCTAACAACCCAATCATGAATGCAATCACATAAATGCACATATCCGAGGAGGAAAATCAACTCCAAGCTAAAGCATATTCAAAACATAATTTCATAAGGCATATATGCAACTCATACTCAAATGCACATAAACATGGAGAAATCAATCAAGTCAACTTATTTTCTCAAAAATCAAGTTTTCATGAGCATGCATTCATGAGGAAATATGAGAATGACTAAGACATAAGGATGGACTATGAGGAACTAAATACATCAAGCTAGAGTAGGGTCGGAGGGAAAGATATGAGGATAACAGGACTTCATATCGGTCTCGGCCTCCCAAGTTGCACCCTCAACTAACTGATTCCTCCAAAGAACCTTCACGGAAGCAACTTCCTTATTTCTCAATTTCTTAACTTGCCGGTCCAAAATTTCAACCGGAACTTCTTCATAAGAAATATTCTCCTTAACTCCCAAACCTTCCAAGGGAACAATTGATGTCGAATCTCCCACACATTTCTTCAATAAAGAGACATGGTAAATCGGATGCACTGATGCCAAATCATTAGGCAACTCAAGTTCATAAGCAACTTTACCAAAATGCTTCAAGATTTGATATGAGCCCACATAACGGGGACTAAGCTTCCATTTCTTTCCAAACACTTCAACTTTACACGATTGAATTCTATTTTAAGCCGCATATTGCTTGAGTTAGTCTTCCGCTTATAGTCAGCCAGACTAAGATTTTGCTTGGGGACCACCAATGATTCTCGAGTGTCGGCCACATCTACGGTGTAGGCTCGGGTCATGACAATCACAACCACCACTGACGATCGCTCTAATCTCAACCATTATTGTTAGTCACTACCATAACTATCACCTCCATCATTATAATCATATCCACTAACAATACCATCGTCAACAACCCCACCACCACCATTACTATGATCCAGTACCAATACTAAGCTAGGTCAATCACTACTACCAATCATCATAAGAAGCATTGTCGTTAACTACCACCAACATATTATCAATCACCTAATATTCTTTAGTCACCACTATAAAACCGTCAATTACTAACATCAACCAATTTCACCATCGTCACTATCAATTGCCACCATCAACTATCACCACCACCATTACTTGTCACTAACATCAATCATCACTACCACTACAAACCATCTCCACCATCACTAGTGAATATAAATGTTTCTCTTCATTTTTTGAACCCACTAATGATTTTGTTTTTTCTAATATTTGATTAATTTTTTATTTAAATTATATAATTATTATATTTACAAATAAATAAATTATTTAAAAGTTATGATCATAATTTATGAACAATCTTTAAAATATATATTTTTTCCTTTTAGATAATCGTACTTGAAATTTTCTGTGTGTATGGCATAAACTATGATTATCATTAATATGTTAATATTTTATTTATACTTAATATATTTCTTACAAAATATTATAACACAATATTCAAGTATGACCATTATAAAGAGCTAATTTTATAAAGAATATTATACTGCTATAATAAATGTCATTATTGTTATAAGTAAAATTTTATCACAGAGAAATAAAATATATCATGAAAAATCAATTTTGAAGAAAATCATACAATCATATTAAACTGTCATTATAACGAATGATCGTTATAGAAACATTGAACTATATCACTTAAATCTATTTATTATTTTTCACCAACCTCTCGTACTACCCCCTCATCCCCCAAAAACCTAGTC
>NW_006238967.1:1509790-1520787 GCF_000226075.1 Solanum tuberosum
ACCCACCCCACCTCCACCCCCACACCCTCCATCTCTCTCACTCACGTGAAATGGTTGTATAATTATGCGTGGAGACATGATTTTCTTGATAAACTTGTTACTTCACATGTGTGCTACATAACTAGTGTGGTGACTATAAAAGTGAGTAAATAAAAAAATGAAGTGGTAAAGTAAAAATCTCTTTCTCCATCTCTGCGAGTTTTGCAGTGTTTCGTGGATCCTATGTAGCGGAAACAGTGACGGATCTAGATTATAGTGTATAAATTTTTGAAAATCAGTTATTTTATATCGAGAGACCTATCGAGAACACTCCTAAACTAGGCATAAATTATTAGTTTTATCCTCAAATTATTGATAACTTTAAAAATATCTTTTTACTTGACTAATTGAATTTAAATACACCTCTCGATTTTGTAATATGAGTGAAATACACCCCTAAATTCTCGTCAAGTTTAGGAATATTTTCAACACTTCTCTCGCCTTTTTATTAAGAGTCTCATAACCTTACAAGAGTACTTTGAGACCACTTGCTATGTCACGTGGCAAATCGAAGGTGATTGAGGATGTATCTAAGTATAGTTAGTTAAGTAGAGAGATGTTTTTAAAGCTGTCAATAGCTTAGGGACAAAACTAATAATTTGTGTCAAGTTCAGGGGTGTTTTTTAACACTTCTCTCTTTTTATTATTTTATTAAATATTCATGAATATATAATACTTAATTATTATTATTTATTGATTTGACATTATTAACTTATTATAAAAATTCATAAATTTAAAATCTGAAATCCATTTAAAATTTACATAAATCTTGCAAGGGATTTTTCTTCTTTATTTCTTTTTCTTCTTAAAATTACTGTTCTTTTTTTCCCCTTTTCTGATTTTGGCATACAAAATAGTTTAGGGAATATTAAGCACCCGCAAAATTTAGGTGTCTAACTGAAAGTTCGAAACAAGTTTAAGGGATTTATTTTAGGTATAATGTACAAATATACTCTTTAACTTGATATCAGTTTATATTTATATTCTTTAATTTTGAATGTGCACAACTAGACACTTAGACATGTATAAAATTGAATAAATAGACACATTCGCCCCTATGTGACAATTTGGTGTCCTACGTGGTGTTCTATATGTGTTATGTCACGTAAAATATGTGTGTCTACTTGTTTAATTTTATATAAGCTTAAGTATCTATTCATGCACGGTTTAAAAAAAGGTTTAATGCAACAATATACATAAATCATTGTCCTGCGATTAAATTTTAAGTTGAGAAAACAATTTCTTACATAAATAAATAATACTTAATAAAAATATATATTCATAAATTGAACTGATTGATCCTTTAGAGATCTTGTCCACTAAAATATATTTTTTAGTACATAGAACGTTGAAGAAGTATCTCTTATTCCAAGAAGTAAAATGATTTGGACCACAATATTATTTTTAAGGATGAGGACCATATTATAAATCATTACGAATAAAATAAGTCAACCTAATCACCAATCAACATAGAAGCAACTAGAATTAGTGCATACCTAACAATATTCATTAATCAAGCATTTTTTGCAAATCACTAAAAAATTTACTAATATCATCTTTTCTTATAGCAAATAATTTTTTTTGAACAAAAGGAGAGCATTTTCTTTTCAAAATATTAACATAGATCCCTAAGCAGACATCGAAAAGAGGGCGAAAAGAGTCTATTTATCTATTTATTCCCTAAAAAATTATTATTTAAGTCGTTAATTTTTAATTATGAATATTTTATTTATAAATTAAAAGGAATAAAGGTGTGATTCTTTTGACTCTATTCTCTCACCCCACCACTCTCATGTATTCTGAATTTAAAAACTTAAACGAATAACATAGAAGCCTTTTCATATCTTATTTCTATAATATATATTATATATTTATTAAATGACAACACTGTTTAACCAATTCATAATCATAGGACTATAATAACATAAATAAACAAAAAAGTAAGGATTATAATATTTGTGTATATATATTAAAATCGATGATGACGCCCTAGATGATGAAAATGCACCTTATTTTTATAATCATCAAATTGGAAGTTGGGAAAATCAATGTTTCACATCTGGATCCATTAATTAATTAATTAATTTAATCTTAATGATGATTTAGGGTTTTAAGCACAAGCATCAAGATATTTTTTTCTCTTACCTAGTACAATATTCTAAGTGGAAAATACTATTAGGGGAAAGATGTAGTACGATTAAATTAAATACATTTTTAATTATGTTGTCCTTTAGGGTTTAGGTTAAGTCCCTCTCACCGTAATTGCCATGTCTGATTGTTTTTAGTCATGACTGTGATATTTCATTGTACACTATTTGAAAGTAATTAAATATATGTGTTTATCGTTCAATAGTTTATTCAAATATGTCATTAATTTAACTAGTTGGCTAATAAGCAAAAAAAGGGGTTAAATATGTTTTTAAATTGTGTAAATCGAAATCATTAATTGAGGCTGGCTCTAGTTAAATTAAGAACATATTTACAACAATTATTTAACGATAGTCGATAAGAGCATATGTAAGCTAACTTATTAACTATTGATATGTCTATTAAATTTTAAATACTTTAAGGATATATTTTTACATTTTTTAACATATACCAAAAGTAATATTAAGATTGTATTTTCAAATATGTCATCACAAATTTAGTAGCTATAAAAGTATGTGGATATATATGGACAAATTGATAAATTCAATTATAATTTTTTATTATTATTTTTGAAACAAACTAGAATGTACTTATTAATGTTGCCCTTCCTCATTAATGTTGTACTTGGTACATTTTAAGGGTTTTACTTAATAAATCAATCACTTGCTAGTCATTAAAAAGGTTCTTAGAAGTGTTGGGAATTTAGTGTGTATCTTTTGTACTTACCAAATAATTCTTTTGCTACGCTACTTGTTCCATTTGCTTAATACTCTTTCAGTCTACTTTTAATTATTATAGTTTTTTTAGAGTCAAATAATAAGAACTTTGATTAATATTTCACGATGTAATTTTTCATTATATTGATATGCAAATGATTGCATTTTATAGTACTTTCGTATAGTTTTGGAATATCTAATTTTTTTGTTTAAAATATTGAATTAATGTAATCTAATTAAACTTTAAAAATTAGTCAAATTGACTTTCGAAAAGCACAATATGACAATTAAAGATGGACCGAGAGAGTACTTATATAATTAAATAAATAGGAAATGATGAGAAATGTTTTTAAAATATGTGAAATTTGATAAAAATGTTCTTGTTAATAGTTTATTTAAAATGTTTTCGTTGTTAATACATCGGTTCAAAAATGTGCATATCATTAATATTTTGATCTAAAAGTATTTCTACTATATTTTCTTTTATACACATTATTTTCTAACTAAAGTATTACTTTAAAGAAATTTTTTCTTTTAAAATCTCTTCAATTAATATAAAAGTGGAAAGTAAACTTTTTTCTTTTTAATATCCTTTTATGAATTAAAACAAATTACTTCATATATTTTTTCAAATTGATGTTGTATGTCATATATATATATAAAAGATCATAGTAATCTCATCATTAAATTTTATTTTAGATAATGATAAACGGAAATTCTAATAAAATATATTTTTTTATTTCTTAATCTTTTCCAAATTGTAGGATAAATATTTGATAGTAAATTCCTCAATTTTGAAAGTTATTACAAAAGATTCAAGAATAACTCTATCAATAATATTTTGTGATTTGAACTTTGAATCAATGTAATAATTTTTTTTATGTTATGAAATTATGATTATTGTATCTTAATTTCAAAGTCAAGGATTATATTAGTAAAAAATTATTATTCTTTAATTCAAAAATATTAAGAAATAAAAATATTTCCTATTTTATTAAGAGAAATTTTTTTATCCTTATCTATATGAAAATTAATTAATGATGAATCATTATGATCATATACACATAAAAGTTAATGATGAATTACGATATTATTATGATAAAGATTGTGTTTAGAAGAGAATAGATGATATGCTTATTAAAATTGAACATTTTCTTTTTTACCTAAAAGTAACAATAGATGTAGTTTGGACCAAAGTACTAAGTATTAATGGTAAAGATATTTTTAGATAAAACAATTAACGGATGATATTTTTGTTTAATTTCACATAATTTAAGAATACTTTTTACCATCCTTTTTAAATAAAGTGTTATCTTCTTTCCTTTGCAAAAATTATAACCAAATAAAACTTTAGCATCAACTTCAACTTTATAAATATTAAATAGAATAAAAGATATTTAAATTTTATGGTCAAACGTCTGCTAAATTTAATTCGAGCTGCGAGAATTGAATCCGAAGAATCTAAATTAAATTTTACCAATAATAAGAATTTAACAAAAATAAAAAGAATAAAAAGGTTACACTTAACTTTTCCAAAGAGTTGGAATTTCATTCCAACATATATATACTGCCAATATAATCTGTTTGTTTATGTTTTGAGAGTATTAATAATCTCAACATTAATTAATTTCTCTTTACAAAGATTAATAAAAGAACATGAAGAAATTAATTAATGGTCAAGAAGGTCTCATAAAATTATGATGGAAGCCATTATTTTGAGACCAATTTTGCGTTCTTATTATCTGCTGGGGGAATCCTGATGATGCTGCAGCAGTTGTAATTATCTCATAATTAGGGTGCCATTCTTGAGAATTACTTGTTGCCCCAATTTGGCCTACATTATTGTTGCTCGAAGTCTGAACCTGCCCGTTGATACATAATATAATTAAGTAATTGAATTTTTTAAAATAAATTAATGATTAGCTTTTTTAAATAAAATGATCACAAAATTTAATATGATATTAGATCGAGGTTTAAATCAAAATATTTTTGACTTACTCTTTAGTTGATTTGATCACAAGGTGTACAATAATTTGTATCAAAATCATTTTTTAAATATTGTTTAAGGTTTCGATACAGTCATAAAAAAAATATTATTTAATAGTATTAAGTAATAATTAGGATCAAATAATCCTTTTTATCTCTTCTCAAAATGAGAACCAATAGTTGAGGGGTTTAATAAATTGTATAGATCATTTATTAGAGTAAGGAAAGATTTTAACAAAACAAATTAATTATTACATTTTCGGGGCTGCCTTGGTTATACATTGAATTGATTTTTTGAAAAAAGGTTTTGAAGATGAGTTTCAAATTTAAAAAGTGATTTTCCAAAATTTTCAAGATAATTTTTTTCTCAACTCACAGATTTTTTTTTCTCTCTAAAATATCAATTTGTAAATATCTTTTTTCAACTATTTTAAATTTTTTACTTATCCTCAAGTATAATTTTTCTTAATGTCCAAACATCTACTAATTGGTTTCTTAAAACAATACTTATTTTTATTGGTTAAAATGACATTTTTTGTAAAATAACCAAGGATAGTATTTTACAATAATTTGGACAAGTTAATAAAGAAAAAACATGAGAGCCATAAAATCCAACTATTTCTCTTTATAATACATATGTTATTATAACGATATAAGTTTTCTTCAAAATTATTTTTCTATCTTATGTTATATTATATGTTTTATAACAACATTTTGTATAGCAATCAAAAAATATTTTATAAGAAAAATGAAAACTCACTTGATATGAATTGAATTGCCGGGGATAGGCTTGAACCATATGTGTTTCACCATCTCTAATAAATTCGCCAAACTTTTGCATTTCATTAATATTTGGTTGCACTCTGCCTGACGAATTAAGGTGCGTTTGGCTCAAGAGTTGCAATGTTTCAGTCTCATTATATCCACTTCTTTTTTGGCCATCAAAATTGATTTGGCTACGTGGCTAAAGAAAATTTAAAACACGAGGGTACTCGATTTCAATAAATACGACAATTTAAAGAACAAAAAAGCATGTACAAACATTAGACATGATGCAAAATTAAGTTTGAAATGTTGAAAATAAAGTTGTCAATCTTCTGAACTATGTTTTTCTACATAGTTGCAAGGAATTAAGGTAAGCTATGTTATGTACTCCTTCTCTCTCAAATTATCTTTCGTGTTTCTTCTTTTACATGCTCTTACAGAAAACATTAATTAGGAGAGATTCTTTATTATTTTACCATGTCTTAAGACAATAATTTCTTTTTATTAAACACATTTATTTTACTGAAGTATTTATAGCTTTCAAGAACGTAATTATCAAGGATAAAAAAAGTAAAGAATATTAATTTTATCTTAAAATTTTAAAATAATAAATAATTTAAAATAATTATTTTCAAAAATCACTATAGGTAATTTCAATGTATGCACCTTATTAAGCCTTGATGACCCTTGGTGGCCCCAATGGACATCCAATTGCAAATTAGATGAAGAATTTTGACCCCTATTGTCCCCCATTTCTTGGCTTGAACCTCCTAAGCTTAAGTCAAGATTGTGGTCCGCTGCATTATCACTACATTCTGAAGAAAAAAAAATGCACATTTATCAATGTTACGTAGATTTAACTTATATAAACTGGCGATATGTTAGAAATGTCGATCAAACAGAGAGCAAATAAATTAAAGAAAAATGTAATTTTACCGGTTGAGTTAACTTCATTTTCATAAATGCTAGGATCAAAGTTGGTAACTGCATCTTTTCCATTACACTTGATAGCAGCTTTATCATAAGATCTGTTACAGAAGAAAGAAAAAAGTGTGTTAAAAATATTTAAAGCATTCACCTTCTTCAATAAGTTAGTTACGTTATACTGTTTCACTTTTCGAAAGTCAAATTATGTGAGCTAGCTTTGACAAATTAACATGACAAAAATTACAACTTATACAGTAAGTGATACTACTTATCATATAATATTTGAATATCTGGATTTTAAATACTATAAATTATTGAGTTATTTTAATCCAATTTGACTTCGAAAATGAATCATATGAACTTTTGTAAAAAGCAAACGTGCCAAATAATTTGGGATAAAGGGAGTAATTTTAGTGCGAAAAATGCAACTAGAATATTTTTTTTTCTTTACCCCTCTTGGAAGATCCCACCTTTTGGATAGGAGTTGAGAGGTGTTTATCATTCGAGTAACTCCCTCGTATCAATACAACTAATTAAAGTAGAGAAATTAAGAAGAATAAATTCAGCACTGCAATAACACACCTGGCAGCTTCAACTTCAGTATCAAATAGGCCTAAATAAACATACCTGTTCCAAATAAAAAATTAAAAAAAATAATCAATAATTTCACTCTTTGAAACATTTATTCAATAATCTTGGAGAATAATAATTTACTTTTTGCCTAAGAATTGTCCCATTCTAGCTTCCCATCTACCACATTTATGCAAAGTGACTCCTCTATACTTGGAACTTCCTCTTGGAAAACCAGTACTTTGTCTCCTTAGTACATGCACAAATTCTTCCTTGGTTAAATTGCTCATCTGATACACCAAAATATAGATAAAACAAATTATGCACAAACAAAAATAAAATGTCAAAATGTTATATATATGCTTCCAACTAAATATTCACACCAAAAAATGTGAAACAAAAGCTACTGTTTATGATAAGCCAAATAGTGAAAGTGAAGTATTCCAATCAGACACACACAACAAAAACACATCTAGATGCTTTTTTAGCGTCTTGTCTCAAAAAATCATTTTTAAAACGACTTTAAGATAATAACTATTAGTTGAGTGGTCATTTGTGAAATTATAATTTCATATACAAGAGATTATTGATTTTTTCTTTTATCAATCTTAATATCTTTAAAATTAAACTGATCAAATTTAAATTTTGAATGCATAACTTACCTGTTTTAAGTCACCTTCGTAATCCTCCAAGGTAAAGTTTATGTCCGCCTCCGCTCCCCGGAACTTGATTGCTGCCCTATCATATGCACTGTGTCATACATTCCAAAACCTTCAGTCTCTGTGTACGGTACCATAGAAAACAAAATATTTCTTGCAAAAAATTCAACTTTTTTGTGTTCCATTTTCAAAAAAGAAAAGAAAAAAGAAGTTACTTTCATTATATCAAACACTCAAAAATTACAAAAAGTTACAAGAGAAGAATTAAAAATCTCACCGCGCTGCTGCATGTGCTGTATCAAATCCACCTATACCAGATGATATTAAACTTATTATCTTCAAGAACACCAGTAACAATAAATAATTTTAAAATGAAATAAATTAAGCATACCTAAATAAACTTGTTTCCCACAATCCCTAAACCAAATTATAAAAAAGAATTATTAATTTCGAATAGACAATATTTTCAAAAAATAAGTTGAGTTATATTAATAGTATAAGTCGATTTAATGTGATAGTATTGAAAAGTAACACAAACCATATATGCGATTCCCACCGGCCAGTCCTCCGGTAAAAGGTAACACCACGGTACTGTGAACTTCTTGAACGTGGTCCACGGCGGCTTTTTTTAATTGGCTGTTGTTGTGACACCTCAATTGGGTTACCCACTAATCCGGTGACAAGTGGCGGTTCCGATTCACAAAATTTAATTCCAGCCCATTGTGCTCTTGGAAAATTGGTGGACTCATTATCCACCGGGAAAAATTGCCGGGTAACTATCGGCGGTTCCAAATTGTCGTCGTTAACAGAAAAACCGAATAATTTACCTGGTGTACTACTTTTCTTTTTTTTACCTCTTTCACCGTCTTCTTCTGATGAATTACCGTCCTCTGCAACAAGTACAGCGGATGAACTTGAATTTGATACCGATCTCACCGGTATACCTTCATCAGATTCATCCTCCATTATTTGATCGGGGGAATCATTTAAATTCCACATTTTTTTTGTTGTATAATAAAATGGGTTTGTCGATAGAACCAAAATGAGTCTATTTTCGAAAAGTTGTAGATTTTTAGTTGCAACGTGACCTATATTGATGTGTGAAATGAAGAAAAAAAATGAACTTTTTTTTGTGTAAATATTGAAAGGAGATGGAACTTATAACTTATAGAGAAGTTGAAGTTGTTGGGGAAAGTTTTATTTTATAAAAAAAAAGAAAAGAGAGATGATGGATATGTGATGTCTACTTAGTATTTTACTAGATCTTGTTTGTGCTATTTCACCTATTTAGCTGCCCAAATACAGAAATAGACGAGGCTAGTTTAGGAAGAATAAGCCCAAAGCAGCCTATACCAACGTTAACCCCTCCCCCCACACCTTAGTTTCTAGACCCGATCCCTATTATCCAACCCAACTTTGTTCTTTTTCTAACGTGTGTGTCCGATTGAGTTGGTTGAGTTTGAAATCTCTCAACTAGAGGTATTGAGAGGGTTTTAGATTCAAAATTTACTTTACATTTTTTCGATTAAGTTTATTATATGAGGGTTGTTTAGTACACTTTACCTGTCTTCATTTGTAGTTTGTAGGTTATTATACTAGATCATGATTTATCTTGCGTGTATTTGAAGGATATTGACATTTTACGTGACAATATTTAATTTTGATATGATACGATTTTTTTTCTTAAAAAGGAAAAAGGGGAAAACATTTTCATCATGTGTGACGAGTATTATTTCTATTTAAATTTATGTGTTTAGTTTAATTGAATACAAAAAAAAAATAAAAAAATTGTTGTACTATATTAGCATATTCTTTGAATTATATAATTTTAAATATTTCATGTGAGATGTAAAAATTGTCATTCTTTTTAAATTGAATTAAAAAATATACATTGATAAAAGGGAAAATTGTATGACATAGCAAATTATTAATTCAAATTAAATGTTATAGCCATAATTTATTTATTTGTAATTCGCAGCAAATATCTCAATTTTTTGTCATCTGATTCGGTATACAATTAACCATTTTCGATATACAATTAGCCATTTTATACATTTCGGTATAAAATGTGTTTATGTTTATATAAAGCGAGAGAAAAGTATATATACAAATACAAATACATATATTTTCGTCCTATACACTTATAAATACACAAATATAGATCTTATTATACAAATTACAGTGTATAAATGAATGTATACAAAGCTGAACAATTTATATAAAATTGGATGTATCTAGCGAATTATACAAATCAAAAGCTCCATAGCAAACATAAAATTTGTTATGGAGCGCAATTATGCAAATTATAGTCTATAGCTATAACATACAAATATGATTTTTATATTTGTTTTATATGAAAGTTGCTCTAGATAAAAACATACAACTAAGGATAAGATATAAAATTTGAAGTGAAATTGTATAACAAACTATAATTCTTTTTTAGGGATGGACATTCGATTTTTCAACTCACTTAATTAGTCATTTCTTATATACTTCTCCTCTTGTTTCTTAGACCCAATTTTCTATTTCTCTACATATACTAATGTACTAATTAGTATTTATGACTCTACATTTCACCTTTCTCTTTTTACTCTTTTTTTTGGTACATTGAAAAGGATTTCTCTTTATACTCTTTGATGAAAGGAAGACTTTGTATTTTTGATATTTTCTTATAGGTCAATGAATGTAAAGGTTAAAAAATAAAAATAAAATTATTGAAATATATAACAAAAAAAGAAAAAAGAAGAAGAAGAAAGAAGCACCTTTTTCTTACGCAACTTTACGACGTTAACCAAATCGAAAAGCATCTCTTTTTATTTCCTTTTTACATTTTTTTGTAATCCTTTTTATGGAAAATTGAAAGCACCAAGACTTTGATAGATGACTTATTACCTAATTACTTTTATTAGCTATAGTAATTATCATTTCTTGTTTAAGGAAAAATGTTAAATTTGTCTTTATATTATTCGTGTTTAATTAATTTTATTATATGTTACGTGTTTTATTCGTTCATTCTTTAATTAGTTATCGTTATTTACTCTTTTTATTAGCTCCAACATGATATGAGTAGACAGTTGTTAGATATTAATTTTCATTTATCGAGTAAATCTTCTTTTTTAATTTAAAATTATTCTCATATTGTAATATAATCAAATTCAAACACAAAAACAAACATAGTATATATATA
>NW_006238967.1:1521686-1524864 GCF_000226075.1 Solanum tuberosum
ATATATATATATATATATATATATATATATATTTGTTTTATCGTCTTCAGACAAATACCCTTTTCTCTATATAGATTTTCTGTTTTTTCAATTTGTATTTGTTGCTTCATTTATATTATATTTTCCAAGGTTGTTGTTATAATTTCTCGTAAGTCTGCTCTTATAATTTCACTTTTGAGTTGGTGGTCTAGCAAAAACATCATTGTACCCCATAAAGATAAGGCTAAGATCTGCATACATATCACCTTATTTACAATAAATAAAAGACTGTGCAGCAATTATTTAGCAATAATAATACTCTTCCTGTCCCTAATTACTTTTCCACTTTTGATTGGCACGCCTATTAAGAAAATAATTATTGACATAGTGAGTTTATCATTTCACCCCTATTAGTTATGAATTAGAAACTTAAAATTTTCAAGAAGTTCTACGTTTTTCAAAGTAATTAATTGAGGGTATAATAGGTTAAAAACATTTGTCCTTTCTTGATTTGTCAAAATGGACAAGTAATTAAAGACAACTAAAAAAAAGAAAAGTGGACAAGTTATTAGGGACAGAGGGAGTATAATATGAATATTTATAATCAACATTCTATATGATGTTACTAGTTATTCCGGATACAATGACATTAACTTAATTGGTGTAAAAATATTTAGTGGCTATGTAAAAGGAATATATTATATATACTGCCACTTTATTCTCTTTTGCTACCGTGCTTCCTAGACTACACTTGTAAAATTACATTAGATATTATTATTGTTATCTTCTCCCATCTCAAAATAATTATCGTCCTTACGAAAAATTATCCGCTTTCAACTACTTATCGTCATTTAAGAAGTATAATTAAACACCATTTCTGATTAAAGAAAGGTAAATAAAAAACACAGCAGATATTTTGAGACGCAAAATGTATTAGATTTTCTTGTTGACTGCTGGATTTATTTTAGCAGGTTGCAGTAGAATTGTTTTTTATGTTGTTTTTACCATTTGGGTACAGAAGAAAGGTAAATTAGGAATGGAGAGGGGTAATTTTGAGAAAAGAAAATAATTATTGGTAGTGGGGTTTGATTTTCATAAAAAGGAAAGTGGAATAATAGCAATAAAAGGAAATACTTTCCAGAATAGTCCAATCTAAGAGTACGGGAGTAGGACCTACCTTTTTTCCTCTTTTCATCGACCAATGACTTTCTCACATGTACCTCGTAGTATTTATTAACATCCCAAAAACTTTCACCACTCTCACACTTTCAAGCGCGTGATCTCACCTTTATAACTCGTTTGGTATCAAAATGAGATAGACAAATTTATTCAATGCGGTTAGGAGTGCCAATTGGGCAAATTGAGTCAAATTTAAATAAGTCATAATAAGTTAAGACAATAATCGAGTTAAGATTCAAACCAATTCAAATTGGGTTTGGGTTAAAATGAGTTAGGTCAAAATCGGTTAGGCAATAGCTTACATTATAGGTCAAGACTCGGACCAACCCAATTTTTATTAAGTTTGATTGTTTAATTTGTTATTTTTAATTATTTTAGTACCTAATAAAATTATTATTTTTTCGTTATTATGGTTATATACAACATATAAATTGAAAAACATTTTTTAAAAAAAATATTTCTACGAGATTTTTTTTGAGTCAATTCGAGTTACATATCAACTCAATTTTTAATGAGTTGAAATGGATTGAGCTAATGAATGGAGGAGCCAATAACCACTCCAAACTTAAACGGGATGGGAGGATTTGAACGGGTTGGATTTGATTTTGCCACCCCTACATGCGATGAATAATTTTGGGATAAACTAATTACTCTAATCGAACATAGGGTAATATAATCTTACATTTTATTCTGAAAGTATTGTCTGTTTTTTCTCATACCAGACACCTCCTTAGAGTTCTTGCCTCCACAATTTTCACCAATAAAATTAGCAGCTTTCCACAGTAAAAGAATTGTCGAATTGAAAAAAAAATGTTATTGATTTATCAATAGTTGAGTGGATTGAATGACTTTTTAGATAAAATGTCAGTAACTAAGCGACATTTAACTTATAAAATAAATTTAAGTGGCTTCTAAAAGAACTATCGTTAATTGAGTGATTATACAAGATATTACCGTTCTGAAATGCAAATTTTGTTATTTTCAATCTATCTATGCTTGGTGCAATTCTGAGGGTTGAGATATTTATTAGATTTGATTGTACTTTCTTGAATATTTGATCTAATTTCTTCTTTTCTCCGCAATTTTCATTAAATGATTGTGCCTTGAAAAATAAAGGGCAAATTACAGAAATAACATATTTTAAAGGCAAAATTACAATTTATCCCTTAAAAGTTTATAATTACAGAAATCCCTTAAACGGATACAATAATATAAGCGCTGATACATTAATCTGATGCGCGAGATACAATAATATAAGCGCTAATACACTAATTTGATGCGCGAAAATGATGAATTTTGGAAATTTGTAAAACTTATAGGAGATAATGGTAATAAGTAAACTAAAATATGGAATTTCTGTAATTTTTCCCAATAAAAGGGAGGTGGATAGCACCAGAAGAATGAGGGTGTGCATATGATAGGTAGCTAGATTAATAGACAAATTCACGGATACACGCATTAATTATTCTTCACATCCTCCAACAATGTTACTCCCTATTTCCTCAGTCCTAATTTATATGAGTTGACATGTATATAATAGGTAATTATTAATCATGTGAAAATTTCTAATATGACATATATTATATTAATATTTTCGAGTTATAGCAGTAGATTTAGACTTTCAAGTTATAACATTAAAAATTTCAGGTTGTAACAGATTATTAAAAAAAAGTTATTTTAATAATTAAAAACATTTGATTTGAAAAGAATAAAAAGATAAAAAATAAATAAAATAAAACATTTCTGAAGGAAAAATGAAAAAAACGGAAATAGGGGTGGCAATTAAATTTGAATTAATTTAAGATAATTATTAATTAGCATGAATTAAGGAATTTCAAACTAATTAAGAATATTCAGTTTCCTTAATTCACTCCAATTTGTTAAAATTAATTTAAAAATCTGATTTTATCCATTTTTCTTTCACGTTTCTCTCTCTTCGATTTTCTTCCAGAAATTGTCACTGGCGACAAATTGAATTTTTTTTTAGTTTGAAAAAACCTGTTTTTTTTGTGATGGACAA
>NW_006238967.1:1525920-1540612 GCF_000226075.1 Solanum tuberosum
AATTCATACCATATTCATAAATCGTATATTAAGTCAGCTTTCATACCAATAATATGCATAATATAACAATTTTAACAAAAAAATCTACTAAATTGATTTAACCATATCCCATGTAGTAAAAAACCCAATTAACTTTTGGAGGACACAACACACACTCAACAATACTTTCCAAGAGTCCAAACAACATAAGGTTTCAAGAACATCTTTACCTCCTATAATAAACTCCAATCTACACTACACATGGCCATAAATCTCCCAAAAACATTAGCAAAATCAATAAAGATTCGATTTTTGACCATTCCGCACGTAGTAAGAACTCAAATCAGCAAAACCCAGAAAGGATCAACCCCAAAACACCTCTGATTCACCTCCATGAAAATGGTAAAATAAACTTTCTTGCAATACAATTATCAAACGAAATTTCTCCAAAATACTAAAATTATTGAAAATTACAACTTAGAGATCTGCCCTTTTGTTTTGATTGTATGGAGAATATATTTCTCCTAATCAGCTTTTAGATGTTGAAAAACAGGCTTCAATGGAGTATGGATGAAAGAGATGAAAGATGAATTTCTATTTTTTTTTAACATGGAATTGACGTGGGGTGAGGGATTTAGATGGGGTGGGGTGTGAGTTGTAACTCTAAAAAAGGAACTATAATCAATGTAAATCCCTATAATTGTGTAAGAGATAATTATGTGGTATTCTTTATTTAAATAATTTAATAATAATAATAAAATTAATAAAAAACAACTTATTTAATAAAGTAAAATTTAATTAATTTATAAATAATTAGTGATATGTTATAACCCGTAATTAAACTGTTATAAGCAAGAATTTTTTAAAAGTAGATTTAAAACCTGTAATATTGACTCTTAAATGTGTATATGGGGTGATTTTTACATCATTTTATTAGATATAAAATTGATATTTAAAGTTAAGTTGTTATTAATATAGAATGCGCCTTATTTAGATTAACTAAAAAGGAAAATAAGTTATATAAAGTGAGATATGTATAGTATAATGAAGACGAGTTTGGCATAATGATTTTAATGTCCTTTTAATTTTTTAAATTTAAAATAATTATTGATTCAAAAAATGAAAAAAAAAAATACATTCAAAGGCGGATTCATTACTTGAAGTTTATAGATTTTTACAATAATCTCAAATTAATTTATAACAATAACTGAATTTACAATCTGATGAATTATTCATCAAAAATCAATGAAACAATAACTTAAATGTAAGAGAATGAAGAGGAGAGTAACTGAGATAGGCGAAAGAGAGGAAAGACTAAAAATAGTCCCTCATCTTTGGTTTAAGGCTCAAAGTCATTCTTGAGTTTTCACATGGAGCACTAATAATCCCTCATATTTGCAATATTGGTGCACTTTTGGTCCTCCTAAAAAATTTTGCCTATTTTTTAACATTAATTTTGTCCACAATTTTATGTAAGGAATGTCCAATCATCTTTTTATATATGTAGTAGAAATAATAATTCTATGTGAGAGAATGTGATAAGAAGAACACATTGTTCTATTTAGTAGAAATATTACTGCAGCTAAACTAAGAACATCTTAACATTTGACGTTGGAAGAAAATAAAAAAATTTGTACTATTGCATGTGAAATTATCGTGATGAACCTCTCGACTTTACCTGCAATACAATTTTCTACTAAACAAAACAAGATGTTTTTCTTCTCATATTCTCTCATATGGAGTTATTATTTCTACTAAATATATAAAATGACGATTGAACATATCATACATAAGTTATGGATAAAATCAATGTTAAAAAATAGGCAAAATTTTGGAGGAGGACCAAAAGTGCACCAATATTGCAAACATGAGGGACTATTAGTGCTCCATGTGAAAACTCAAGGATGACTTTGAGCCTTAACCCAAAGATGAGGGACTATTTTGAGCCTTTCCTCGGCGAAAGAGTAAGTCATACAATTTTATTCAATGTGTTAACTATGAATTTGCACAAGCTTGTCTATATATATAGAGAGAGAGTCGAATATACTCTTTACAATGCACTTAACTACTCAATTTCCTAATTGACTTTGTATCCACAAGAACCTACTAGATTATCTAGATCATTTTATATCCTTAACACTTCCTCTCAAACTTGGTATTGCAAAGAGATTAGCCTGTCCAAAGTTTGGATACGAAGTAGACAAGTTGAACTTTGTTTGCACTCTTGGCTAAGACATCAACATGTTGATCATGTGTAGATATGTATTGTTAGAGGTGAACCCAAAATTTGAATGAACTTAACTACTCAATTTCTTAACTGACTTTGTATCCACAAGAACCTACTAGATTATCTAGATCATTTTATATCCTCAACACTTCCTCTCAAACTTGGTATTGCAAAGAGATTAGCCTGTCCAAGTTTGGATATCAAGTAGACAAGTTGAACTTTGTTTTCACTCTTGGGTAGGACATCAACATTTTGATCATGTGTAGATATGTATTGTTAGAGGCGAACCTAAAATTTGAATGCACTTAACTACTCAATTTCTTTACTGACTTTGTATCCACAAGAACCTACTAGATTATCTAGATCATTTTATATCCTCAACACTTCCTCTCAAACTTGGTATTGCAAAGAGATTAGCCTGTCTAAGTTTGGATATGAAGTAGACAAGTTGAACTTTGTTTGCACTCTTGGCTAGGACATCAACATGTTGATCATGTGTAGATATGTATTGTTAGAGGCGAACCCAAAATTTGAATGCACTTAACTACTCAATTTCTTATTTGACTTTGTATCCACAAGAACCTACTAGATTATCTAGATCATTTTATATCCTTAACACTTCCTCTCAAACTTGGTATTGCAAAGAGATTAGCCTGTCCAAGTTTGGATATCAAGTAGACAAGTTGAACTTTGTTTGCACTCTTGGCTAGGACATCAACATTTTGATCATGTGTAGATATGTATTGTCAGAGGCGAACCCAAGATTTGAATGCACTTAACTATTCAATTTCCTAACTGACTTTGTATCCACAAGAACATACTAGATTAACTAGATCATTTTATATCCTTAACACTTCCTCTCAAACTTGGTATTGCAAAGAGATTAGCCTGTCCAAGTTTGGATATCAAGTAGACAAGTTGAACTTTGTTTGCACTCTTGGCTAGGACATCAACATGTTGATCATGTGTAGATATGTATTGTCAGAGGCGAACCCAAGATTTGAAGTTAGGGGGGGCTCCACAAGGGTTAACTGTTATCAAAAGGCTGATTTTTAAAGGCAAAACGTTTCTTACCCCTTTGCAAGATTCAAACTCAGGACGTTCAGCTTTAAGGTTCAACATTCACCCAACGCGCCAAGATCACCTTTGTTTATTAGGGTGCACAGTTAAATATATTATCTTTTTATAAACTATCAATACATATATATATATACAAAAAAAATTAAAAGTTGTCGGGTCCTCCCCTGTGTATTGCGTCTTTATAAGACTTTTTTGAATCTTTTTCCTAATAAAGTGACAAGTTATTTTTATGTACTTAGTTCTTTTATGATACACTGGATTAGCAACCATTTGAATAGTTGATTTGCTATTACTAAACTCTGTAAGTACTGTAAGTGGTAGTTGAATTTGAACTTCAAAATCTATGATTAAGCCCACAATCTAAGTCAGTTCAACACACAATCCTAGGCTTCTATATTCTGATTCAGCTGAACTTCTTGATACATATGACACTGTTTTGATTTATGTAGAAATTAGTTGAGTACTTGAAAACTGTAAGATATATATAGTCTAGTAACTGTTAGATATAAAAAAAATTCCGACTGGTCTTTGATATGCACCTTGATCAGCTAGTATTTCATCACTAGAATCTACAACCTATTTGAGATAATGATCACATTGGATACTAGTTAACTTTGTAGTAGTATCCATAGGAGTAGGTGCTGGTTTTGCTGCACTGAGTCCAAGAGCATACTTCCTTTGATGCATAATAGTACCTTGTTGAGATATTGAAAATTCAATACCTAAGAAATATCTTAATTCTCCAAGATCTTTTATCTTAAAGGCATTATGCACTGTTGTCTTAGTGTTTAGGATCTCTTAATGATACCAATACAATATATATATATACTTATTTAGTATTAATTAAGTGAAATTATCAACCTTAATGATATCAATACATTATATGATACTGATTTAGTATTAGTTAAGCGAAATTATTTGGGGGCATATAGTGTAATTATTTAGTGGGGAATGAATGTAAAAGGGTATATGTTTGTAATTATTTTACTTTTATGTGATATTTGCTTAGTTTTCTCTTTATTATTTAATAGTATTTTCAGCATGCCCCTCACGAGTGAGTATGATTCTTTTTCATGGGTCAATCATGTGAAAACTTTTTTTAACATGTAAACGTAAAGGTGTCAAAGGAACGATTCAGTTGGTTATTTTAAAAAAATTAAACCATTTCAATTTTTCGGGTATCTTATAATCTATATCCAAATTTGATTTTTTAAAACCATCCAAATCATATTGTTTCTCTCGGTAATGGTAAGGTTTAGTTAATTTTAATTTTTTCTTACTTTTAAAGTATTACCTCAAAATATATCATTATTAAACTATTTCTTTGGCAAATATGTTCTTGAAGAAGCACTTCTATTCTTCACCAAGAAGTATGTAAAACCTTGTTGTTGTATTGTTTTATAGTAAACATTTAATAGAAGTTCTTACATAGGTTTTGCCTTATTATTTGATGGAGTATCTATTATAGTATCTTTTAATTTTAAACCTAATTAACTAAAGGACAATTAAAGAGAAGACCCAAAGTCATTCAATCACCAGAGGCCTAGGACCTAGGTTATATTTATATTTAAATTGTTATAAAATATATCATACATTAAATTTAACGTATTGTTAATATATAAAATATATATTTACATACATGTAAGGTTATTCGGTTCAATTCGGGAATTTTCTGATTTTTTTAATAAATTAAAAAGACCATCCCAATTGTTCAGGCCGGTTATACATTTAAATAATAGTCTACGATTTTATGAAAAAATAATATAAATTGGTTCGGTACGGTTATGTTCGATCGATTCAGTTGATTTTTCATATTTTTTTGACATCCTATGTAAGGATGACAGTGAGATTCAATGTCAAGACCTTTATATGCTCTATTATCATGTTAAAATGCTTAATCATTTCATCTAAAAATATAAATAGTTAAAAAAATATACTTTAATATTTAATTATATTTTTAACACTAGGCTCCAACTCAACAACCAAATTTAATTGTTACATCTCATACACCGTCAAACATTAGTGCTCAAGAGTAAACTCGTATTTAAAACTTGAAAGAGATGTCTTTTTTTGGAAATTCTAATCAACTTGTATTGGTCTTTCTTCCTGTTGGATGTTTTATTTCTAAATATTTATTTCCATGTTGGTAAAGGTTATAGAGACACATATGTTATATTAATTATAAGGTGTGAAGGTGGCCACGACAACCTCAATTAACTTGGGCCATTCGTTTCCTTCTAGGTGGTATTAATTAATTTACTATAAGTCTATAATAAGGTCAAAACTCACATTATTATAAAATTATTATAATGTTAGCCCTAGCAATTTTTTTTCTAATTATTTTATAATGATGTCCACCATGCCTTTGTTTCCTTCCCTCTTCTTGAGACCCCAGGTGATGAAATAATAATGTAAATTTTTTAGGAATCACATGAGTAAGGAGTAATTTACATCCTATTTCTATTTTTTTTAAATTATAAAAAATCTCTTAAAAAATGAATAATCCGGATACATAAGATTCTTCCGAATACATTAATTATGATACATTACAAAGATTGTCTGTTGCGCTTAATATGAAATCTAAACGTAAAATTATTTTTCATTCCTCCGAATTAAGCAAAACTGATTGATATCAATCTATTCCAAATTGTAATAGCTTCACAAAATTAAAAATTAAAATTTTCATCTTCTCCATCAATCCGATTTCGTAAAAGATTCATATTACTCTATCAAATTTTAATCTCATCCATCTATCCCAAATCATGAATTTATTGATTTTGTTGAGACATTTAGGAATTTGGGTAAAAGACGTAAGTTATGATGGATACAAAAGTGATGGAATTGTGTTGTTGGACAAACGATTTCTTTTGTGAATCTCCAGTTCATCGAAGATCCTTTCAATTTTGATTCAAAATTGTCGAAAATATTGTGATTCAAAATTCTTCTCCCAACTCATCGAAGATCCTTTCAAATTGATTTAAAATTGTTGAAAATTTTGAGATTCAAAATTCTTCTCCTAGTTCATCGAAGTTCCTTTCAATTTTGATTCAAAATTATCAAAATGTTTGAGAAGATACATGATGAATATCCTCTCTAGTCTTGTTACTATCATCTTCAGGGGTTTGAAGAAGTTCTTGAGCTTTTCTAAGGGCTCTCAGCCTCTCCCTTCACGCCACCGCTTCCTCCTCTATCGATATTGACTATATACTTGTATTGTCATGACCCAAAAAGGAACATGGTGACACTTGTGTTTTCCCACCAAGACAAGTCAGTCTCAACCCAACGAAAATGGTAGAAAAGCAGAAAACAGTAAATCAAGGTGGAAAACTTATTCATTCTAAACAATACCCCAAAACCTGGTTGTCATGTGTACAAGTCACCAAATACATAAAGTGTGGAATTAAGAAACAAGTATAAGTCTCAATCATTGTTCCTCAAATAGAACGAAGAATAAATAAAAGGAAAAGAGGGCCCACGGAAGTGACAAATAACTAACTCTTCAAATCCTCGACAAGCCTCGAAACAAGAAGAAGGATAAAGAGATCACATGTGTTCGGGCTCGAAACCTACACAAGTGTAGAAGCAAAGGGTGAGTACCAACAACACGGTACCCAGGAAGCAACCTAGAAAACAAGGCATCTAGCTATAAAACCAATACCCCTTACAATCCAACCAAACTTCCTCAAACTTGAACCTACACAAAAATCAGTTCAACCTAGCAATTCTACAATATACGACTCACAAGGCCCAATAATCACAATTCAATTGTCACAATCAACAATTAACGAATCAAGTAAGTCATACTCAAAGTCAATAGCTCAGTCACACGCAACAAGTACATAAATCACAATTAGCAATCAAGTCACGCATAAACATCAAATGCATCAAATCAAAATAATCAATTTCTTGTTGGAACCATTTTCCATTGGCTTTATAAACTCTTGCCGGAAATGACTATGGCATCATAACACTCGCCGGCAAAGACCTCGACATCATAACACTCGCCAAAAAAGACCGCGACATCATAACACTCGCCGACAAAGGCCTCGACATCATAACACTCGCCGACAAAGACCTCGACATCATAAATCATCACATGTCTCATCATGGTGTTCACAATCAATGCATACAAGCAATATCAGGCCATACAGAAGAGACAACAATTCACACAATTCAAGTCCATATTCATGCTTTCAAACATTTCATCATTCAATCAACAAGGGTCACAATAAGGCAATTTACATCATCATGTTCATCACATAGTTTTTTTCATTTTAACCCATTTTTATCCATTTAGATGTATTAAGTGGACAATTTACACTCTTCACCTCATCTCCATCACTCCCAACATACAATAAACAAATGAAGCACACGAATTCTACTAGAATACAAATTTTAGGAAGTCACTCGCCTTAAATCAATCAACAATCACTCCAAGATTTGAGTCTTCCACTTCCGAATCATTTCCAAAGACACACAATCTATAATAATCAAGTATTTACAATCACACATCAGAAATAATAATTCCCACATCAATTATGTAGATAAATGGGTCAAAAACCTCAAAATGTAGGTTTGGATCTGAAAAATAATATTTGAAAACATTACTCAAGGCTTTAGGACTCATTAGTGAAAACCATTTCAAAAAAGGGATCAAAATCACTCCCATTAAGCCTACCCACCCTATTTGTTACATGATCTATGGGTCTACTGGAGCTACCCACTTCGATCAATTATCCAAGATTTTGACCCAAATGGGTAGATCGAGCACCAGTGATTTTCACTGGTGCTCGATCTAGTGGTATTTTTATGGGGGTTCTATTTATCGCTATAGGATCCCTATTCAAGATCATTGCAGTTCCTTTTCAAGCGGCTGTAGGAAGGCCGCCTATAGGAGGTAGGGTAGGGTGGGTGGTACCGCTTTGCGGCTAATCTTGCTAACCGTGCGCAGGGTCTCTTAAGGGGTCGGGAACGTTGTTAGCTGGATTCCTAAACAAAGAATGTAGACATGCGTTGCTCTTCGACTATCTCGAAATTCAATATATGAATAAAGGATCTTTTAAGCGCTTCCCTCGTCTTAGAGCTGCGTATTCAATTCGCATAAAAAAAGGATTTGCTGTCAAATTGGACCTCCCTCAAATAGATGGATTTGGGCCAAAATTATTATTTTATTCATATCTTGGGTTTATGAAGATAACCCCAAACTCATTTCAAAAGCTTGATTGAACACATAAATCCATAAATAACAATGGGTAATTGAAGATTCAGAGTTAAGAATGGTTACTCAAAAGATTTCCCTCGAAAATCTGATCTAAATCGCCACCCAAAGCTCCCAAAACTCAAAAATAGTGAAATGGGGGCTAAAAACCTCAAAATGGCGGGTTAAAAACCCTCTCTGATGTCGAAAAGTTTTGAGGGGTTCGCCAAGTGTGGCCTTTGTAAAAGTGAAGCCTTATTCGCTTAAGCGAAAGGTCGTTTGCTTAAGCGAAGGTCGCTTAAGCGACATGTCGTTTGCTTAAGCGACAGGACCTTCGCAAAAGCGAGGCTTGCAGCACCAGAAAACACAACCAACTTTCCAAGCATCGAAAGGACCCTTAAGATTCATTCGGAACCCCGTGCACACAAATCACATATAAAATTCAATTTACTCGACGTTCTGGACTCAATGGAATCATTAAAACACAAATCTGAGGTCTCCTTGATCCAACATCTGTGAAGACCACAAGAAACTAACTCACACCTAAAAAGACTAAAACAAGCTCGACACCTCTAAAAAATCAACTAAGACATCAACTAGGCTTAAATTAGCCCCCCAATCCAATAAAACTCTCGGAATTTCGATCCAAGATTCGAACCCTGAATGTTGACCAAAGTCATCCCAAGGCTAAAATTTCACAATTTCACAACTTAGGACCTTGAATATTCAAAAAGACTTGAAATCTAAGACTGACAACTTTGACAAATCAAATTCCACATCATGGGACTTGTGGAATTGACATAAGTCCTTTCTGACATTCAAAACTCCAAAAGACATTGAAAATCACTTCTTAACAACTTAGGCTTTCAAACTCAAAACTTGCCAAATTCTCAACTTTTAACTAAAAATGTCAAAACTAACTTCTCAAAACTCAATCATAGAAGACTCGGGGTTGATATCGGGAGGGAAAAATGGTAATTTCTATGAAAAAATAAAAAATAACAGACCGGGTCATTACATGTATACTAAATGTCAAATTCAAACTCTCGTTGTTTTTGCAGAGTAAAAAATGGGAAAAGTAGAAGAACACAACATTGATAGAGAGACAGGTTAAATTTATATGTATTAGCTTTTATGTACTTATATATCAATCCCATAAAATTGTGCATGATACATTACTATTTATAACTTTAACTTTAGGGTAAAGAGATCTGATAATGAAAGATATGGAATTACATGTTTAGTGTTGTGTAGTCGATTTTTAAATTTGTGATCTCGAGATGAATATATTACTCATCATACATTACTATTTCTAACATATTTAGTAAATTGCTAAGTACTGTAATCCTACCTGATACATTAAAGTAGTAAAGATTGCCCATAAGGTGTTTGGTTTTAGATCAATACATTATTGTGTGGTAGTTGCTATTTATAGGATACATTTAGTAAATGTTGCCCATAAGTTGTTTGGTTTGAGATCGATACATGTAGTATAAATTAGTATTTATGTATCACGTGCAAACAATTTAACATAGTTATGTATCATATACAAAAAAAATTATGAATATTATACACACTGATTTAGTTATAAAACAGTGTTGCAGATACATAATAACATCTGATACATAGTCAATTAGACAATTTGACATAGTTATGTGTCATATAAATAACTATAAATATGATAGAAATTGATTTTATTAAAACATTAGTGTTCATGTAGCGACATGTCACGACACAAAGTATATCCTAGGCGTAACATGACGTATAGAACCCCGAGAGGCCCTACACAAGCCACTTAGCATCATCATATAAGATATTAGAAGTAAAAACTTTAAAAGAAAACATTTATACATCAAAAGAGTTTGACAAGTGGAAGTCTAACATACGTCTCAAAGTCATCTAATACATCATAAGGAAAGTGATTAAGACGTAACTCATACATCACAGACAAAGTTTGAAACAAAAATGAAAAAAACAATAAAAAGTCTCGGTCCTTAGAACATGAGAACTCACCAATCTTTAAAGCTTATGAAGAATCAATTAGCCATGAGTATGGAAGGTAGGAGCGTCAAACCCTACATTAGTGAAACAATGTAGGCACAAGTATGTATTAGTACACAAAATGTACTAAGTATGAGGTAATATGCATAAACATGAACATGATAGTATAAATGACTTGAAATGAATTGGCATGATCATAATAAAATATTTAAAAGCTTTTAGAGAATAAATGACATGAATATCATAAAACATAGTCAAATATATTAACATAAAGGACATAAGAAAAGTTTTAAAGGAAACATGATTATTTTATGAGATACTAGCTTTAACCGACAATAAGACCATGAGAGATATATCATGGAATTCGCTATATCCCTCATACCTAAAGAAGGGGCAACTACTTGCCAAGGTAGAATCTGTACATATCAACATTTTCTTAAGTGGATCCACTATCTAGGTCATTTAATAAAATCCTACAGGGGCACACAGCTAAGGACTAGAGGTCGCTACTAGAGACTACCCTATTTGAGTCTCCACCTCAAAGCCCTCTCGATGCTAAGTCTAAATCCCAACGAAATAGAGAAAAATGAAATATCAATTTAACATAGGGAAAGACAATGATCAATACCAATCCACATATTTCAAGATCAAAACATAGAATATCTCCTTACACATAATTCAACATAGATGAGAAAACCTTTCACCAATGTGAATTCATTTGTGATAAATATCTTTCACAATCATAATCATCATAGTAAGTGAGAAGTCCTTTCACAATAGCACTGATACTTTACTTTCAAAGCATCCTCAAATCATTTATAATCATTTCATAAAAACATGCATATCTTCATCATTGCATAATTCATGGATTCATCATAGGATCATAATTGAAAGACATAATTTAGGCATGGGTCAATGCAATTTCAACTAAATATCATGGATTAACATCAATTCATGCAATATAAGACTTAATTAACCATAATCAATTATAATTGGAAGAAACCCACATTTATTGATTTGAAATCCTAATTTGATCAATTGAAAATTGATGTGGGAAATTGAAATTCTTGGGGACCCCGTGGAGGAAAGGACTTCATGGATGAATACATACATACCTTGATTCTAGAAGCCCAAAAAGAATAGAATATTAGATACTTGGATGAAACCTTAACTCTTCTTCTTCTTCCTTAGCCTTAGGAGAATTTGGAAATTGAATTTTGTCAAGTTCGGAAAATTTAGGAGAATGAGTTGAAATATAGGTAATTAGGGGTTTAAAACCTTTATATAGGGCTTAGGGTAGAAGACAAACCGACATAGTTTTGATTTAAAACAATTAGGAAAAAGACCTAAAATCCCTTTAAAACTATCGGCTCGACCTACGATTCTGACCTACTGGACCATTATTTCACCTATATTTTTATGAAATATTTCTACGGCCCGTAAAAATCAACTTTGATCCTCAAAATTTCATTAAGTCTGGGACTCACCTATGAGACCTATCTATGACTCATACAAAGGATGACATACCATCATGGTGAACTGTACAAAAGGTATTGGACTTGTTCTGAAAAAAATATTTTCCCTCTTCCTACGGTTGCCATCTACTGCCCTTAGGAGCTCCTACGGTCCGTAGATGGGACCCGTAAAACCAGACTTCAATCCAAAAATGTCATCCCCGAGGCTACCCCCTTGACATAATAGGGGACCTAGGATCACGAGTGACCCCAAACTAACACTGTGTCTGGCATAGAAATTTTTGAATAAGATAAGTACTATGCGGAAGCTAAAATAATGAATAACTGAAAGTGGGGAAACCCAACTAGTCTTAATATATAAAACATACTAAGAGTTTAGTGATAATGAACAACCACTTAACAATTCAAGCTGAATGTACTACCATGTCTGAAAAGCCTCAAACTGAGTTAAGTTACTTGGACATTCCCCCAACTAACTCTAAAAACTGAAAACTGAATATAAAGACTAAAATAAAAACCATGTTTATTGTCCTCGAAGTATGAGGACTCACCACTGAAGCTATTGAAGTCGGACCGAGAATCGATCAAAGCGTGATCTGGATGCTGAGTACCTGAACCTATATCATGAAAGAATGTAGCGCAGAGTATGCGTCAGTACTTGTAATGTACTGAGCATGCAAGATATAAATACTAAGTTGAAGAAATATATGTGAGCTGAAAAAATCATAACTGAGCAATGATATAGTCTGGAACAAGATATAGGTATGTACTGACATATAACTGAAAAGAACTGAACTGAATGCAATGACCAAGTGCTAATCATAAAGATAACATGCTGAACTGTAAACTGATATAAATGCTGACAACCTAGTCAAATGCACTAGGAGTCTGACTGTAGGAGATACTATTAACTGACATAAACCACGTGAGCTTAACGTGGAGTCCAATGTATACGCCCCATCGAGAGGACTCAATATACCTTGTCAGGGTATAAATACATGACTGACGCGATCACTAAATTTGATGCCTAACAGAGAGGACTTATAATCCGACAGATGCACGTAGTTCTGGGACTATGAGGGTATGCTGAACCCTAGTGCAACTTGGTGCTAAGTCTACTCCCAACTGAATATGTTTATAACTGAAATGCAACTGCAATACTGAATAACTCAAAATGCTGACATGTTAACAGCGAATGGAATAATTATATACTGATAATGTGACATTCGAAATCTGAGGAATGATTATCTGTTTAACTGACCTAGCAAGTATAATTCATGAACTAAGAGAATCTACAAAAACTAGGGTTCTGAGTTTTATACAAAGAATTATACAAAGTCCCAATAAAACATACTACTAAGTTTAGGATACTATAACAACTAAATCACAACAATTATCCAAGGTTTTAGAAACTCTAAGTCTAAACAAAATATGGCAAATCAAGGATTTGACTGAATTCTAGGGACCTAGTGGATGAAAGGAATCTAGTAGTGAAATCCTACATACCTGGTGACGAGATTCATGGAGAAATCCTTTGAATTTTAGGGCCGAACCTTGAAGAACACTGCTGCTTGTTCTTGAAAGAAATTGGCACCTCTTTCTCCTCTTTTCGTTCTAATTTGGATGATTTTTGGAGAATAAGGGTTATGGATATGTCTAACTAGGATATTAGACTTATTCTGAGTCAAAAGACGTAGTTTAATCATCAAACGATGTAGTGTAAGTGCCCCAACGCATAGGGAAAAGACCAAAAATGCTGACGAAGCCTATCCATGGAGGGAACGACGGAACGTCGTTTGAACTATCGGCCATCGTTTCGGTTCACCGTTCATGTTTTTCCTGACATGGCTTTAGTAAAACGAGCATAAATTTTTACTCCGAGCTTGGATTTTAGCAAACTCGGTGGCGTTGAAAAGAGGATTCAATTATATTTCATTTGATAGGTCGTGAACCATCTAATTCATTATGTGATAAAATATATGACCGTTTGAAGTTGACCTTATAGTTATTTCCCCCCGAATAACTGCTGATCCCGCACCTATAGTCCGTAGGTTCAACCACGGACTGTACTAGTCGACCATGGGTGGATTAGAGAATATCAACTTTGGACCTCAATGACGGACCCCCACCTACGGTCCGTAGGTCCATCGATGGACCGTGGACTACGACCGTAGGTGTCATCCTTAGACCATGAAATTTTCTAAGTCTGGGACTGAACCACGGGACCTGATGAGTCCACAAATTGAACTCATTTAGGGCTTTATTTTGATAAGAATAGTGTCCTCGAATGCTTATATTATCTAAATATCTGATGAAAACTCTTAAGTTTCAGGTATTTGAAGTTTTCGTGAAAGCATGGACATTTAGGCGCAAAAAGGAACAAAAAGGCTGAAAAGAACGACGAAGCTGAAGTCCGAGCATCGCCAAGCACACTTGGCGATTCCACGAAGGGATTTACTCCGCCCATTGTTCCAGTACGCAAAGTCCTGAAGGAGAAAGATAAAAAAGGCGATGAAAGGAGTAGTCGGCGCTTCGCCGAATGGTTCCGCAAAGCAGTACTATACCGCCCAATGGTCCAGAACATGAAGGTGCTGAAGGCAAGCATGAAACGGTGATGAGACAGACGAAGGGCGAATTGCCGAAGTCATTCGGCAACATCGACTAACTTCGCCGTAGGATCCACCAACACTATTTTCTGAAGTTTATAAATACTGAACTTATTATTATTTTTAA
>NW_006238967.1:1540708-1567851 GCF_000226075.1 Solanum tuberosum
TATATCTTGATGTGTGGCTAAAAACCCCCATTTTTTGGGTGTGATTTAGCAAATATGTGTTAATATTATTATTGGGTGTTTCTTGCTGATAGGTTAGATGTAGTTTAATGCTGATTTCACCTAGTGGTTTTGGTTTAATCTAAAAGGTTTGTAGTCAAAGCCACTCATGTGTTTTCGGCTTACCCGAGAGGGAGGTCGCGAAACCAAGACCACTAGATTGATGGCCTAAGGAGTGGGTCGACATGAGGTTCTGCCCGAGAGGGTGTAGCCCTAGTCCATATCCTAACACTCAGCTCGAGAGAGGGAGTGGGTTAAGGCGTAGGTTGGTCTTTATGCGGCAAATGGGTGTCCGAGAAGAACGCATTTTGAAACGGGGTAAGTTGCTCGAGAGGGAACTTATTTCCATTTAAAGCTTAGCCTAGTCACTATTATCTTACAAATTTCTTGTCAAAAGCATGTACCCAACTATTTATCTCAACTTGTATTGCGGTCACACCCCAAGAATATTTCCCCATACTTTGATTTTCTTGTAAATTTTTGCTGCTTTTACTACTTGTAACAAAACCCCAAAATCGATATTTGACACTTTTGTGTCACCCCCTTTATTTATTATGTTTTTGTTCGTTAACGTCTTTAGCTATGACTAGTTAGAGTTAAATTTTATTTTTCTATCAATTCTCAAAATCACTCCCTTAGGACACGACCCCAACCTTTAGTTGGGTTACTATACTATCGACGATCGTAGACACTCACACCTTAGGTTAGTGTCGTTGGTCATGATAAGCATCAAAATGTCGCTGCTGCCGGGGAGTGGTGTTATTTGAGAATTTTTAGATTGATAGAATTTTTTGTTCTTCTTAGTTGTAGTTCACTAATTTAATTATTAGTTTTGTTCTGTTGATTGTGTAAACATTTCAGAAAGCATGAGTGTTAACGGTAGTAACGGGAGCCAAATGGGCCATCAAGACGACATTGGTAACCTTAACGATGTCCAAGAGCCCAACATCAATGATCCACATCTCATGGGAGGTGTCGGAGCCATCCGACTACCTCCAGCAAAGGGAAATGCGTTGTTCCACTTAACAGGCACCATGTTGCAACTTTTGCAACTAAAAGGACTTTTCAGTGGATTGGCTCATGAGGACCCACATGAGCATCTTCGAAACTTCGTGGATGTATGTGGACCTTTCTCGTTCAAGAAAATCTCTAAGGAATCAGTTCGATTAAGACTATTCCCTTTCTCATTGATGGGAGGCTTGCAAGTGGCTAGCTGAATTACCACGAAATTCAATCACTTCATGGGAGGAGCTGGTCACCGCATTTAATGTGCGATTTTTTCCTCCCTCGAAGATGATGACTGTTCGGGATAACATCCAAAGATTCAAACGTCTGAATGGAGAGCCTCTTCACGAAACTTGGCTCCGATTTAAGAAACTGGTGCTACAATGCCCGACCCATGGTCTACCTAATAATGTGCTCCTTTAATTATGCTCGAATTAAGATCACATTGCTTCTTAGCAAGCCAGTACTATCTAATTCAACATCAAATGTTGATAATCAAACTCCTCAGTTATTTGATCAGACTTTTTACTCATTTGCATAATCACTGACACTAGAAAATCTTTGTTGAGTCTCTGAGTCACTAGGATTGGATGTATTATTGATTAAGACTTGATACATTCTACATGATTTAAGGGACTACCACTTAGCTTTGCTTTAAAGTGAACTGTTTAGAGGTGAGAATAGAAGTTTCTTTGGGTTTTCATTAAAATTGAGTTATATAAGCGCAAGTTGCACTATCTAAGATTGCGGGGTAAAATTTGAAAGGATGGGGTGAAACCAAACACGTTGGGCTGATCGGCGAGATGAACAAAATCTGTCGAACTGCTCAGCGGTTCGCCTAACGTCCCCCTTTCTCCTTTAGCTGAATACTTTATGTGTTAATCAATCTGTGACTTTCGGCGGTCTGTTTAATTCTCAAAATGTATTCGGCGACTCACCGAAAGACCCCTTGCTCGCCCTTTGTCTGCACCCTTGTATCAGTTGTACATCACTTTCAACGAATGGCCTAACAGGATAATTACTTCGCCAACTAGCTTGGCAAAGCGATTCCACACCCAGAAACACCCTTTCTCTCCGGTTTGAAATGCTATCTAACTTATCCTCGCAGTCTTTGCAGTAATGGCTAGAACAAAAGTCGCAGGGAGAAATGATCCACCCATTCACATAAGGGCACGAGAGTTCAAGAAAGAAGAAAAGAAAGCAGAGCTAGCCAGACAAAGGAAATATACCAATGAAGCTAGAGCAAAGAGACGAATTCATCTCGACCCTAATGTGCCTTCATGGGATCAAAGTTTTGTTAATGCAATACGTGCCTTCGGAGCAGCTCAGGAGATAGATCAGATGATTGCAGCTAATCTTGCTGCAGAGGCAAACAATACTCTGGGTATTGATGCCCAGATAGATGAAGCAACCTATTAGCCAGGATCACCTCTTTACCTCCCGCTCTGTCTTATTATATTTTCTACTTTTGGATTCCTATTACTTGCATTTGAGGAAAAATGATCTTATTTGTGGTGGGGTGAGGCCCACCTTGTTTTGCTTGTTTGAGATATTCGTGGTTTGAATACATTTGGTTTGTCTGTTTATAATTGTGTTAAATACTATTTTTTTTTCTGTGGATGTTTGAGCTTGTGGCTCCGTTTACTTTAAATTGCAAAATGATTTTGACCCTTCCGGAAATTTTTAAATTTTTCACAAATTTTTGCCACCCCTTGTGAGTTGAATGTGGTTGTTCTTTTTCAAAAAATGAAGTCTCGGTTTCGATCAATATCGATGACTTGAATAGTTCTCTCAATTGAACAAACATGAATGTATGGCTACGATGAGTCCAAATGAAGTTGCATAGAAAATATGTGAACTCTTTGCATCTCATTGTGACTAGTCATTTATCGAATTGATTCTCTTGTTATAACCGTTGCACACTAGCGAAAGTGTGTAGTCTTACTTAACTTAAGTGTCGATGCCTTGTGTGATTAGCTTGCTTTGAACCATGCATGAATAAACCTAGAATTTTCCCTGTTAGTCTGATTGATTTAGAAAGGTGTCCTCTTGATATGATCTTAGGCAACTTTAAAGAGTGTAAGCCAAATTTGACATATACCTCTTTTGAGGCCTACCCGTGAGTGTGTGAAACTGTTTTGAACACTCTTTGAGCCTTACCTTACTTTGGAAGAACCTTGATAAACCCTAGACCTCACTTGACACACTACTTATAACCCTCTTAATTTGTGATTTAGTGAATAGCCAACTTAGGCCAAAAGCCTATGCTGGGGGTGTGGTGAAAAGGAAAAGGAGAAGTCAAGAAGTGCAGGAAAAGTTCCCCTTAACCCATGGTGTTGCAGAACAGTGGAAACCCCTTCAACTAAAAAGAAAAGAAAAGTGGAATAAGGGCAATCCATGAAGATGAATAAACAAGTGAGTTAGAAGCATTAGAAAAAGAATTGATAAAAGAGGAGAAGGGAATGCCTTAAGAACACCACATCCCACGAGGAAAGAGCCATTGAGCCTAAATGACCATACATTTGCACTCACCCCCATTACAATCCTTAGAAAGACCTTTTTGATCTTAAGTGAGCCAAATCAAAAGTCGATTGGAAAATAAGGGCAAACCTATGGGTGAAAACATGCATTGCTTTCCTCTTTTTGAGTGTGAAAGTTGTATCTGATTCCTGATCTTGAATTGATTAACCTATGTGTGTGAATATGGAATCATTCTTCATGTGAGGGCATTTAGATACTTCTTGTCGAGCTTGAACTCGCACAAGTAGCAAGTATTGCGGGCATGAGAATTTCTAGTAATGGTGTGTCACAACTTGAATCTTTGAATGCACAATTGATCTTTGCATAAGTAATTTGAATCTTGTTGTGTATGATCATGATTGAGTCTTGTGCAACACTATTTGAGACGCCCTTTTAGAACGGCTGAACTTGAGTTTGCTTGAGGACAAGGAAAAGTCTAAGTTAGGGTTGTTGATGAGTCCACAAATTGGACTCATTTAGCGCTTTATTTTGATAAGAATAGTGTCTTCGAATGCTTATTTTGTCTAAATATTTGATGCAAACTCTGAAGTTTCAGGTATTTCAAGTTTTAGTGAAAGCATGGACACTTAGGCGCAAAAGGAACAAAAAGCCTGAAAAGAACGACGAAGCTGAAGCCCGAGCATCACCAATCACACTTGGCGATTCGCCGAAGGGATTTACTCTGCCCTTTGTTCCAGTACGCGAAGCCCTGAAGGAGAAGGATAAAAAGGAGATGAAAGGAGCAGTCGGCGCTTCGCCGAATGGTTCTGCAAAGTAGTACTATACCGCCCAATGGTCCAAAACATGAAGGTGCTGAAGGCAAGCACGAAACGGCAATGAGACAGACAAAGGGAGAATCGCCGAAGTCATTCGGCAACATCGACTAACTTCGCCGCAAGATCCAGCAGCACTATTTTCTGAAATCTATAAATACTGAACTTATTATTATTTTTATGGGTGGAACTTTTATTTTTAATATCCAGAATAGAATAGTACTTTTTAGATATTTTCTCTCAAGTTTGGAGAGGGTTTTTAGGAACTTGAAGAAAGGAGTTCATCTTCCCCAAGTTGAAAGTGGGTCTTCTCTATTCTTCCTCCTTTGCTTAAATTAAGGTTTAATTTCTTATACCCATTTTATTTTACTATCATTTTAGGTGTATTTTGTTATTTATTAATGTGTGGCTAAAAACTCCCATTCTTGGGGTGTGATTTAGCAAATATGTGTTGATATTATTGTTGGGTCTTGCTTGCTGATAGGTTAGATGTAGTTTAATGCTGAATTCACCTAGTGGTTGTGGTTTAATCTAAAAGGGTTTGTAGTTGCAAATACAAAGCCACTCATGTGTTTTCGGCTTGCCCTAGAGGGAGGTCGCGAAACCAAGATCACTAGACTGATGGCCTAAGGAGTGGGTCAACATAAGGTTCAGCCCGAGAGGGTGAGCCCTAGTCCATATCCTAACACTCAGCTCGAGAGAGTGAGTGGGGTAAGGCGTAGGTTGGTCTTTATGCGGCAAATGGGTGTCCGAGAGGAACGCATTTGAAACGAGGTAAGTTGCCCGAGAGGGAACTTATTTCCATTTAAAGCTTAGCCTAGTCACTATTATCTTACAAATTTCTTGTCAAAAGGATGTACCCAACTATTTATCTCAACTTGTATTGCGGTCACACCCCAAGAATATTTCCCCATACTTGATTTTCTTATTAAGTTTTGCTGCTTTTACTACTTGTAACAAAACCCCAAAATCGATATTTGACACTTTTGTGTCACCCCTTTATTTACTATGTTTTTGTTCGTTAACGTTTTTAGCTACGACTAGTTAGAGTTAAATTTTATTTTTCTATCAATTCTCAAAACCACTCCCTTGGGACACGACCCCAACCTTTAGTTGGGTTACTATTCTATCGACGATCGTAGACACTCATACCGTAGGTTAGTGTCGTTGGTCACGATATGCATCAAGACCCCACATATGGTCCGTGGTTCTACCTACGGTCCGTTGATGGCTTCCGTTGGTTCTGAAACGAGATCCTGGAAAACTGCATTTCTCTGTTTTCTCGAATCCGAGGTGTTACAATATCTTTCCCATAGGAATATTCATCCTCGAATGAAGTCTTAACAAGCTGAGTATGGAGGGTAAGAGCTGAATTCCCTACCAATGAGTACTAAAAACTGATATCTAACTAAACTAGGTTCCAAGAACATGCAAATATGCTGAAATGCAAGAACACGATACTGTGACTAAATTTACGCAAGAGTAAATAGAGAGAATGAAGAGGAACTATTACCTGAAGTTGAAACAGAATCAGAAGGAAAAAGGTGAGGATACTTGGTCATCATGGCTGGTTCTGCTTTCCAAGTAGTTCCCTCTACGGATTGACTCCTCCACAAAACCTTCATTTGAAACAACTTCTTTATTTCTCAACCTACGGACCTGACGGTCAAGAATGTCAACTGGCACTTCTTCATAAGTGAGACTATCCTTCATAGCCACACTCTCTAATGGTACTATTGATGTCGGGTCACCCACACAATTTTTCAACAAGGAAATGTGGATGACTGGATGAACCGCTGCTAGCAATTCTAACTCATAAGCCACATTACCAACCCTTTTCAGGATTCTGTAAGGACCTACTTATCTGGGACTGCCTTTCCCTTTCTTCCCAAATTTATCACCCCTTTCATTGGTGACACTTTCAGGAAAACCCAATCATCAATTTCAAACTCTAAGTCCCTTTTCCTCGCATCTGCATAGGACTTCTGACGACTCTGAGCTGTCTTTAGTCTATCTCTAGCGAGCTAAACTTTTTCCATAGCTTCATGAACCAAATTTGTCCCAATCAAGGCTGCTTCATCTACTTCAAACCAACCAATTGGGGACTGCATCTATGCCCATATAGTGCCTCATACGGGGCCATCTAAATACTAGAATGATAGTTATTATTATAGGCGAACTCTATGAGAGGTAGGTGATCATCCCAATTACCTTTGAAATCAATCACGCAAGCTCTCAATATGTCCTCTAAGGTCTAAATGGTACTCCCTGCCTGACCATCCGTCTATGGATGAAATGTTGTACTGAGATTTAAATGAGTACCAAGACCTTCATGAACTAATTTCCAGAAATGAGAGGTAAAATGAGGACCTCTATTTGAGATGATAGAAAAGGGAACCCCATGCCACCTGACTATCTCATTGATGTAGAGTTTAGCGTAGTCCTTTGCTGAATTTGTAGTCTTGACAGCCAAGAAGTGAGCGGACTTAGTGACTCTGTCTACTATTACCCAAATGGAGTCATGTTGTCTGCAAGTATGGGGTAAACCTGTAATGAAGTCCATATTTTTCACTTCCCACTTCCATGTAGGAATGTTTATATCTTGAGTCATACCACCTAGTTTCTGATGTTCTACCTTAACTTGCTGACATTTACGACACTTAGCCACAAAGTCTTCTATTTCCCTTTTCATACCGTTCCACCAAAAGATATCTCGTAGATCACGGTACATCTTAGTGGCACCTGGATGAATGGAATAACTAGAGTTATGGGCTTCTGTAAAGATCTGCTGCCTTAGTTCACCCACATTAGGAACACATACGCGACCCTGGTAATGAAGCACACCATCGTGGTTACCCGGGCCTACCACCCCCCGAGCTAGGGACCAAGGTACAAACCCCTCGATATGGTTATACGGGCCTACTACCCCCCGTACTAGGCAACCAAGGTACCAACCCCTCGATACGGTTATACGGGCCTACTACCCCCCGTACTAGGCAACCAAGGTACCAACCCCTCGATACGGTTATACGGGCCTACTACCCCCCGTACTAGGCAACCAAGGTACCAACCCCTCGATACGGTTATACGGGCCTACTACCCCCCGTACTAGGCAACCAAGGTACCAACCCCTCGATACGGTTATACGGGCCTACTACCCCCCGTACTAGGCAACCAAGGTACCAACCCCTCGATACGGTTATACGGGCCTACTACCCCCCGTACTAGGCAACCAAGGTACCAACCCCTCGATACGGTTATACGGGCCTACTACCCCCCGTACTAGGCAACCAAGGTACCAACCCCTCGATACGGTTATACGGGCCTACTACCCCCCGTACTAGGCAACCAAGGTACCAACCCCTCGATACGGTTATACGGGCCTACTACCCCCCGTACTAGGCAACCAAGGTACCAACCCCTCGATACGGTTATACGGGCCTACTACCCCCCGTACTAGGCAACCAAGGTACCAACCCCTCGATACGGTTATACGGGCCTACTACCCCCCGTACTAGGCTTGGTCGACTCACACACTATATAGAGAAAATCATATTCATGTATCCATTTCATCATCATTTCAATACTTATATAATCATCCGACTCATAGGACGTACATTGGACCTTCCATTTCATAAGAATTCTATAAATGGCATTTTATCAAACATATGGTGGGCTACTTGTTCATGTAAATAAAATCATGTGTTTCAAGAGTACTAAGTCCAACCAATTTCAAAATCCATATAAAACAGCCCACCAACAACATACATATATATATACATATATAACAACCTTCATAATTTGATCATTGAGGCATGAAAACCATAAACATCATATAATCATTCCATTTCATGATAATATACAAAAATAGACCATAATAGGATGTGTAGTAGTAATTCCATAATTCAAGAGTTCATAAATGATCATAAGGACCCATAAACTTGAAGTAAAATAGAGGATAAATGGTTGGACTTGTGGAAAGGAAGGTTTCCACAATCAACCCACATACCTCAACTTTGGAGAATTCTTGATGAAGATTGGAATGGAGAATTGCTTGAGATTGAATCTTGAATCCGGAATTAAAGCTTGGGATCCTTGAATTTGGTTGAAGATCTTGATGGAATTTTGGAGAGGGATTAGTGAGTGTTTTTGAGTGTTTTGAAGCTAGAAAGAAATATAACTAAGTATGGGACAATCCTCTTTTTTATAAAAGAAAAACGTCCCAGCCGCTACAGTAACGTAGCTCACTGGAAATTGCACTTCTGACCGGACAGGTTTTACGAAAATGATCATAACTCCTTCATCCTAACTCGGAATGAGGTGAAACCAATTGAATTGGAAAGATAACTCGAAGGGCTTTAATTTAATAGGTAGCGGCCCTTCCAGTTCCTTGTGTGCTAAGAGATATGCCCCTTTAAAGTTGACCCTGAAAATCGCATTTTTTGCGATTTTCGAATTTTGATACGGTTGTTCTAAAATTTGGGTTAGACCCATTTCCCACTCAATTTGACCCCCTGAATAAGAATATGAAGTCGAATTTCCGAAATCATGCACGGATTTTGAGATATATGGAAATTACAATTATAGGTGTTTCCGAAGCACATTTTCGGGCATTTTTGGGGTCGTTTCAGAAGCACCCCATCTCCCCCTTGGGAGAAACCTAAACTTTCTGCTGATGAGCTGCACCTTTCAACTGAAGTAATATATGATCACTATCCTATTTTTCCTTAACCTCCGCTACCAATGATGATTCTGATCTATTCTGAATTATCACACCACCATTTGATGTATCCGTAAGGCAAACTCCTAGGCGAGCAAGCCGGTGGACCTCTTTGGATAACTCTTTCTTTTCTTTCTCAACATGTGTTACACTACCCATAGATAGTCTACTGAGAGCATCTTCCACTACATTAGCCTTACCAGGATGGTAAAACACATTCATGTCATAGTCTTTGAAGAATTCAAGCCATCTCCTCTGACGAAGATCTAACACTTTCTGGGTGAACACATACTGGAGGCTCTTATGATCTGTGAACATATCAACATGAACACCATACAAGTAGTGTCTCCAAATCTTTAGGGAAAATACTAGGGCTGCTAGCTCGAGGTCATGAGTTGGGTAGTTCTTCTCGTGGACCTTAAGCTGTCTAGAAACATAAGCTTTGACCTTACCTCGATGCATCAACACAAAATCTAGGCCGACCCATGATGCATCAAAGTATATCATATAACCATCTAAACCATCTGGTAGAGTCAAGATGGGACCTGTAGTCAACGTAGTCTTCAGTTCTGAGAAACTTTCCTCACACTCATCTAACCACTGAAATTTGACCTTCTTCTGAGTCAACTTGGTCAATGGGGAAGCTATAGATGAAAATCCTTCACCAAATCTCATGTAATAACCGGTCAAACCCAACAAACTTCTGATATCTGTTGGAAAGGTGGGCCTGGGCCAATGCTGTACTACCTCAATTTTCTGAGAATCCACTCAGATCCCTTCGCTGGATACCACATGACCAAGGAAAGCAACCAACTGTAATCTAAATTCACATTTACTGTACTTAGCGAATAATTGACGATCTTTGAGAGTTTGCACGATGATGGACAAGTCTAAATACTATTTGAACACCATGTTCATTAAGTCCATGAAAGTTGCAGGAGCATTTGTTAGTCCAAAAGACATAACTACTAATTCATAGTGAGCATACCGAGTTCTGAAGGCTGCCTTTGGAATGTCACTTTCTCTAACTCTGAGATGATGATAGCCGGATCTGGGGTCAATCTTAGAAAAGAAACTAGTACCCTGAAGTTGGTCGAACAAGTCATCAATCCTGGGGATGGGATACTTATTCCTGATTGTGACTTTGTTCAGCTAACGAAAGTCAATGCACATTCGGAGAGAACCGTCTTTCTTTTTCACGAACAACACTGGAGCACCCCATGGAGAGATACTGCGTCTGATGAAGCCCTTATCTAGAAGGTCTTTCAATTGTTACTTTTTGTAAAGAGGAATCTAAATGGGCTGGGTATAAGGAAAGAGATTTATTCCGAAGTTGATTTCCCTTTCGGGAGGAACTCCAGGAAGATCTTCTGGAAACTCATTTACTACTGAGGTTGACTCAAGAGTTGGGGTTTCGGAGTTTGAATCCTTAACCCGAACAAGATGATAGATATATCCTTTAGAGATCATCTTTCTAGCCTAAAGGTGAGAGATAAATCGACCCATAAGCACTGAGCTACTCCCCTTCCATTCTGAGACTGGCTCGTTTGGAAACTGAAACCGAACGATTATAGTTCTACCATCGACTGAGGAATAACATGAATGTAACCAATCCATGCCTAGAATGATATCAAAGTCTACCATTTCTAACTCTATAAGGTTTGCTGAGGTGACTTTTTGAGAGACACAGATGTGGTAAGTTTTGTATATCCGTCTAGCTACAACTAGGTTACCAACTGGAGTAGAGACTGAGAAGGGTTCTAAGAGAGTTTCTGTACTGACACCAAAGTTTACTGCTATATAGGGAGTTACAAAAGAACGTGTAGCCCCTGGATCTATCAACACATAAACATCTAAATAGAAGACTTGTAATCCTGTCACTGTTGGTACCAAGTGTAGGACACTCCCTTCAATTGATAGGCGGTTAAGTCTGCACCCTCGACTGGAGTGACACCCATAATGTTGTTACTTTCTGGATGTCGTTGAGAAACTCTTGTGGATCATCTTTTGACTTGGACCCATGAAACTCTTCAAGGTTCATCCGAGCGAATTCTAGGATTCTTACTATAGTAGTGTAATTCTACGGGGAGGCTGGGGCCACAGCCTGCTGATTGACCTGGGCAGTCATTGCCTGAGCAAGATCTTGGAAAGAAACCCTGAACTCGGTATGTGTGACTTAATCATTCAATGGGTCTACTGGAGCTGCTGGTTGATTCCTTATGTTAACTCTTCTAGGAGTCATTTTCCGAAACACCAAGAGTGCGAGTTAGAAGGAGGTTAAATAGAGTTCATACTCTATAGCACGAGTTGGAAAAGAAAAAAAGGAAGTTTTTTTTTAGTTTACTTAGTAGCCTCTCCCTCATAGATGTCGCGCCCTTCATAACCAAGAAAGAGACTCTACATAGTGCAACTTTCAGATATCCTAGGACTCTTGCACCTAATGCTCTTATACCAAGTTTTTCACTCCTCGAGGCTACTCCCTTGACGTAACACGAGACCTAGGATCACGAGTGGCCCCAAGCTAACCATGTGTCTTGCATATATTAAGCATAATATAGAAATTTTTGAATAAAACAAGTACTATGCGGAAGCTAAAACATTGAATAACTAAAAGTGGGGAAAGTCAACTAGTAAGAATATATAAAACATACTAAGAGTTTAGTGATGCTGAACAACCACTTAACAATTCAAGATGAATCTACTATTGTGCTTGAAAATCCTCTAACTAAGTTGAGTTGCTGGGACATGCCCGAGCTAACTCTAACAAAACTGAAAACTGAATATAAAGACTAAAATGGAAAGCATGTCTATTGTCCTCGAAGTATGAGGACTCACTAATGAAGCTCCTGAAGTCAGACCGAGAATCAATCTAAGTGTGATCTGGATGTTAAGTACTTGAACCTATATTATGAAAGGATGTAGTGCAGAATATGCGTTAATACTTGGAATGTACTGAGCATGCATGATATAGATACTAAGCTGAACAAATACATGCGAGCTGAACAAATCATAACTGAGCAATGATATAGTCTAAAACAAGATATAGATATGTACTGAAATATAACTAAAAATAAATGAACTGAATGCAATGACCAAATGCTAATCATGAAGATAACATACTGAACTGTAAGCTTATATAAATGCTGAAAATCTGGTCAAATGCACTAGGAGTCTGACTGTGGGGAGCTACTATTAACCGACATAAACCACGTGAGCTAAACATGGAGTCTGATGTATACGCCTCATTGAGAGGACCCAATATACCTTGCCAGGGGTATAAAGGCAGGACTAATGTGATCACTAAATCTGATGCCCAACAGAGGGGACTTATAATCCTACGGAGGCACGTAGTTTTGGGACTATGAAGGTACGCTGAACCCTAGTCCAACTCGGTGCTAATTCTACTCCCAACTAAATATGTTTATGACTGAAATGTAACTGAAATACTGAATAGCTCAAAATGCTGACATGCTAACTAAGAATGCAACAATTATATACTGACAATGTGACATTCGAAATTTGAGGCATGATTATTTGTTTAACTCACCTAGCAAGTGTAATTCATGAACTAAGAGAATCTACATAAACTAGGGTTCTGAGTTTCATGCAAGGAATTAGGCAAACTTTCCAAGAAACAAGCTAATTCGATTTAGGATACTATAACAGCTAAATTACAACAATTATCCAAGGTTTTAGAAACCCTAGGTCTAAAAAAATATGGAGAATCAAGGATCTGAGGGACCTAGTGGATGAAATGAATCAAGTAGTGAAATCCCACATACTTGTTGATGAGATTCACAGAGAAATCCTTTCGATTTCAGGGCTGAATCTTGAAGAACACTACTGCTTGTTCTTGAAAAAATCTTGCGCCTCTTTCTTCTCTTTTCATTCTAATTTGGATGATTTTTGGAGAATAAGGGTTATGGGTATGTCTGACTAGGTTATTAGACTTATTCTGAGTAAAACGACATAGTTTAAGCGCCCAACACATAAGGAAAAGTCCAAAACGACCTTGACTTAAATGTTGACGAAGATCATCCACAGAGGGAACGACGGTCCATCGTTTGGATTACCGGCCGTCGTTTGGGTTCGTCGTTCATGTTCTGCCCAACAAGGCTTCACTAAAGTGAGCATAACTTTTTACTCCAAGCTTGGATTTTAGAAAACTCGGTGGCGTTGGAAAGAGGATTCAATTATGTTTCATTTGATAGGTCATGGGTCACCTAATTCATTTTGTGCTAAAAGATATGACTGTTTGAAGTTGACCTAACCACTATTTTCCTCTGAATAACTGCTGACCCTCACATACGGTCAGACCTACGGTCCATAGGTCCAACCACGGACCGTACTGGTCGACCGTTTGTGGGATCAGAGACCATTAACTTTTGACCCCAATGATGATCCCCCACCAACGGTTCGTAGGTCCATCAACGGACCGTAGACCATGACCGTAAGTGTCATGCTTAGACCTAAAATTTTCTAAGTCTGGGATTGAACCACGGGACCCGACTTACGGTCCGTGGTTCTACCTACGGTCCGTGGGTGGCTTCCGTCTGTTCTGACACCAGATGGGAAAGCTGCATTTTTCTGCTTTCTCAAAATCGAGGTGTTACAAAAAAATTATTTTCTTCCTTTTCCAAATTCCTAGGTGTTAGCATTCTAGTTGAATAAGTCTGGGTGTATATATCTGGAAGTAAATGATAATGAAATTTGTTATAGGTATGTATCAAATACATAACTCTAAATATGATATATACTAATTTGTGTTTCAATAAATTAGGATTATGTTTAAAAATTAATATTTGAACATAATACATTGTACATGATAAAATTATAATGTATCATAAAGTTGAAACAGACACATTATACATTAAATTAAGAATCAAAATCAAGTAGATACACTGAAAATATGAACCTTGGGTAGAGAAGAGTGTTTAATAACACGTTCTACTTCCCCTTTTTTGGGAATCTTTCTCAATGGGTAATTTAGAACTTGCAAGGCATCTTTCATCGATCTTGAATCACAAACATGAGGGACAAGATCTTATGTTCGTAAAACTAATTGAGTAAGACCAATCTTAAATGATAGATCAAAACCCATATGTATCAGAAAAAAATGAACAACAAAAAATCAAAAAAATCAATAATCTGATCTGTCGGAAAAAAATAAAATGATGATGAAAGCTTTCTACACTTTTTCCTTTGCTATGTATCAACTCATGTAGATTTTTCCCACTTTCAATAATGGCTTCACCTATGTATCTTGATACAAAGACCTTACAGAGACACCAACAACTCGATCTTTTTCTCCTTTTTTCCACAATTGATTGCAAAATCTTCGTGGTCAGAATTAAGAACACGGCCTACATTAGATGAGACTAATTGGGTAATTTCAATACTAAAAGATGGATCATCAACCATAAGTATCAAAAATTGCAGATAAAAATATATAAAAATCGATGATCTGAAAATTGGAGAAGAAGAAGAACTACATATTGAGCAAGTTGAAATTGATTGACTAGAGAGAGAAAAAATTTGAAATTAAAAAATGGATTGATGGAGGTAATTGATGTGATTGTTGGCGTGAAAATATGAAGAGATTGTGGAGTTGAGTTGGAAGTAATGTATCCGGAAAAGGAGAAGTTTTGAAAAAAATAGGATTTTAGTAATTTTTTATAATAGTAGGAAATAATAGAAAATAGGGTAAAAATGATGTGTAGTAAGGTAAGTTTTCCAGTAATAATTAAGGAAAAAATGATATAAAAACTTCATTATTTGGCCATCTCTATAGTTAAATCAATAATTGTCTTTACTTTAATAATTATTCCTCTTTTTAGCAAAGCGACAAGTTACTAGGTTAGTATGACACAATTGCAATTGAATAGAAAAAATAATATCCAATTTTATGATTTCAAAAACATATTATAGAACATGTTATCCTAAGTTAGAGTCAAACTTCAGAGCCTAAAAGGCAAGTTTTTTGGCCAAAATTTCAAAAGAGCAACTAAAAAATGGAACATACCAAAGGAGCAAAGGTGCAGACCACCCCATGCCTTACTAGGGTTGCGTAATGATCGGTTCGGTTTTGAAGTTTATCGCTTTGACTTATTGATTATCGGTTTGTAGAGATGCTAAAATTGTTATGAAACCATTAAGATATTGACTTATCGGTTATTGGTTTATCGGTTATTTATAGTTATCAGTTTAACTGTTAAGATTTGACACACAAAAAATGATTAAAAATTACTTATAAACAAGGTAATAAAACAATTGAACCAGGCACATGAGTTCACAAATTCTATCTGGCTCAAAAGAAAACACTTTTACATTGTAGGAAAAATACAATGTAAACTAAACTTTAAGTCAACGATTTTAAATACAAAATGGTATAAATATAATTATTTAATTTACTAATGGGTTATCGGTTACCCCATTAAGAAAAACCTCAAACCGTTAAGAATCGATAATCCGATAACAAAAAATAAATCAAATTGCTAAACTAATAATTCATTATCGATAAACCAATAACTTTTTTCGGTTCAGGTTACCGATTTTGATTCGGTTTTGAACAATCCTATGCATTACCACTCACATTAGATTGACGGTTAAATATAAAGAGGAAGACGCGTGTGGGGCCACACATTATAAGACACACGGTCTCCCACTTTCTTTTCACATCCCTCACACTACCCCAACCCTCGTAAGTGACAGCAAAAACTTTTTTTGAATTCATAATTTGCTTGTGTGTTCCTAAGAAATATAATCCCCTCATTTTTATCACTCAAGATTTACATATTAATTTCTTTCATGATAATATAAATATCTATTATATAAAAATAGTACTTCCATTTTTGCTTTTGAAAACTCAAGTCATGTTTTATAATCTTAGGTTATTTCCTCGTCAGCAAACATGAGGAGTACTAAATTCTAGTGTAGTTTCTACTTTTTCTTTTTTTTTACGTATCTCTAAAAGAGTATTTGAATCGTCTTAAAAGCGGATCTAATCAGCCTTAAAGCTCTTTCAAATTTTGGAGGTAGTTTTTTTTAAAAATTAATTAAATATTAAAACTCATTTATTGAATAAAAAGGTTCCAACATAAAAGATTTGGGTCCAAAAGTAACCCAAACCCAAAACAACACACCTTCAACAATAAGTTGATAAGAACAGAAAAAGCAAAAAGGAAATGAAAGGACAAGGGTCTTTATCTTTTCAAAATAAACATGTCAGAAGTTTGTCGAACTTAAATGATATCCATTTGGGTGTTCAAAGATCTCACAAGCATCATGAATTCGACTCGATGAAAACTTCTTCCGCTCAACTTATTTGTCATCTTCACTCTTTAAGGTAAATGTCCAAATTTGAATGATCAACTTTTGAATCAACCTTAGTTGCAAGAAAGTAACTAATTAATCCCTAACTCATGTAGATTTGAGTTCAAGTGAGCTGATACCATTGCATCTTAGTTTGGATTTCATATGTTATTTTTCCAACCTTGATCTATTTACTCTTGAACCGCATAGTAGAAGAAATGTGTTTACCTCACCTTCTAAGGAATCACATAAACAAAACCTCTCAGCTTCTGAAAACGCCAAATTAGCCTGACTATTTCTCACACAAAAAGGGCTTTGAAATACATTCATTTTTTGTATTCACTAGAATCATCAGTGTTACACTTATACACCCCTACTGGAGGGCATAACCCTCTAATAACCTTACAAGAGATAATAGCAGTGTGTAACGACCTGTTCCCGTCGTTATAGAAAAGCCAACGAGAAAAATTTTGGGCCGGAATTTTTTTTCGTAGTAACTTGGAATTTCCAACCTAGTCTAGATTTGGGTGATTGGAGTCATTAAAGTTTAGGGAAATCTGGTAACAATTGGGTTATCAAATTATGAATTTGATCATATGAGTAGATAACTAAGACATTAAGGAACCTGTACGACTTTACGAAATTGAATTCGGGCGAGTAGAACTTCTGGAATTGATCTTAGCGTGAATGTGTATTTTTTGAGTGTGATGAGATGAAGGTGTGTTGTGGAATGAGAGTTTGAAATTCTTAAATCGACTCACTAGTTCCGTGCAAGCCACTAAGGCGGGATTATTCTCGCCAGGGTGGGGTCGCTATGGCGGGCTGGGGGACGCCATAGCGGGACAATCGCGATTTAAGTCAGAAATAAACCCCATAATTGTTTTATTCAGCACTTTTCGACTTTGAGAGCTAGGAGACGACCCCAGGTGCTTGACCATTTTTCACCATTCTTGAGGCTAAAAGTAAGGTTTTAACTCCCTGAATCCATTTTTCGATCCGTAGAATGTAATCGATGGGAGAGGGTTTTGATCTGAGAATTATGGTGGAAAAAGCCCTAATCTGGGTATGGGGATCATGGGTTTGACCTAGGATTGATATTATTGATATAATCCGGGTAATTAGGTGTTGTTTATTGATCCTCACATTGTATTGATTGTTTGTAGACAAAAAACAAGCGGAAAGAATCCGGAAAGAGAAGGATCAAGTTTCTTAGGGGATTTCAAGCTTGTTTCGAGGTAGGTGATGGTTGTGATTTCATGTTGTGTGATGTATGTTCTTGCTTCATTATAATACATGTATGTATGGGAATGTTGCATTATTGATCACACTAATTGTAAATGAGGATAGATGAATGGTGAATGCCATGAATCATGACTTGATTGTGTGATTATGAGAATGTACTTTGTGATTGTGATTGTGTCTTGTTGAATGGATCGGGTGTTGCGTTCCGACACACTAACTTGGATTGGTTGCCACGTTCTAGCATAAATATGGGATCAGTTGCCACGTTTCGACATAAACATTGGATCGGATACCACGTACCGATATGCTAACTGTTTGGGTTTGAGTTCCATGAGAGGACCAATGACTTGACCTAATTGTATAACTTGAAATTGTGAACTTGATCGTTATTCGTAAATGATATTGATATTGTATATGTTCAGTGTATGCATGTTATTATTATGTTGTAATGGCTTATGTATGTTGCACTTAGTGGGATAGCCGTGTGATCCTACTAATACACTGTGGTTGTGTACTGATACTGCACTTGCTCTTTCTTTGTTGAGTACAGGGTATCCTCAGGCAGGTATTGACAGACCTCGCTTAGCGGATCAATGATCGTTCGAATTCAAGGGTGAGTCAGTTCTTCCAGGCTGCCATGAGTTCTCTTTTATGTCTACGTCCACATTTCGGACTTAGACTAGTACTTTAGTTAGTCTTATGTTTAGTTTGGGGTTGTACCCTTCTTGTTTAGACTTATGGTTGAACTTTAGATGTTTTGGTACATTGACTTTCAGGTTCTAGGCGTTATTTCCACAATGTTAGTTTTGGTTGTTAGACTTTTGTTGGAGTTTATGGGAACTCCCTATCTTTTCCTTAGCATTTAATCCTGCTTCCATAACTTTAAATACCTTAGTTGTTTGGTTCTTTGGTTAGCTAATTAGTATTAATGGTTCTCCCACCATGTGGGTACCACTCATGACGGTTTGGGTCTTGACACAATGTAAGATTTTAAAAATTAAACTATCCGAGGCTAGGGTTTGGGCACATTAGAAAGCCAAGAATATCTAGAAACACTCATTAAATAAGTATTTATATTTATCTCCATGTAACACCTGAAAATTTCTAATCTAAGACCGAAATTATTTTTCATTTACATATAAGATTGTATCGGGTAACTCTTAAATTGTGCTTAGGTGTAAAAGTCAATTCTTAGTTTCGAAATAAATTTGGTGATGAATTAAGGTCACAAGAATCCCCTAGAACAAAGTTGAGTTGAAAACTTCCTTGCCGGTTAAGTTTTGATATAAAATTCTACTTGGGTCAATTTCAAATGATTATATATCTTAGAATATGAAGAGCTAGGTGGGACATAAGCTATCAAATTAAAGGTATTTGAGTCTATTTTTCAACACCACTAAATTTGCGTCATTCGGAGTTTGAACTATAGAGTTATGATTATTTTACTAATCTGATGCGTGCAGTGACGATTTAGCCGACGAGAAAAAAAATACTAAAAAGAGTTGTTTTTGTCTTTTTAACCCTGGAAAACCCTAAATGAATTTATTGACTCCTAAAAGGCCCTAAACTATTAGATTTTCATCTCTTAATTTCTCATTCTCTTCTCTCTCAAATCCAAGGGAAAATCCTAAGGAAAATCAAAGCATAAGACTTCCTAGCAAGATACTTTCAAATCTTTTTCAAGATTCTTCTTCAAGGTAAGTCTTTTTATCTCCGAAAATTTCATTCTTTCCAACTTAATTTTTTTTCATACAATTATGGATCATTAATAGAAATCTTAATACTTGGCTATAGGATTTTCAAGAAACTAGTTCAAGAATCTCAAGAAAAGTTTTCTTGATCGTTCTTCTTCAAGTTAGGGTTATTATTCAAGATTCATGGAGATTATAAGGTATATAAGGATATTCATAGTGTTGGACCAGTTCGTCCTCACATCCTACATCTCAATTCAGTCAGTAGCAAGTTGAATCTAGGGTTCTGCCCTCAGTTTTATGAAATTCTTATATTATGAGATTGTGAAACTTTATGCATTGAAATTCTTGAATTATTGTTCATGCTTGTAGTTCCACGTGAACCCTACTTATTGAGTTTTACTAAAAGTATTTTGAGCTCTTCATTTTTCTTACAATTATTTTGGAAACTAAAGCGAGTTTAAGAGAAAAGTTTAAATCATTATTTTCTAAAAGAGTTTAAGGAAACATAAATGGTTTCGAATGTTTCATTTTTACATTGAGAAAGAGAACATTATTTTAAGAAAAGTATAAAGAGTTTTCAAAGTACTTCAGAAAGATTTAGTACAACTTCAGTTACCTCTTAAACAAGCCTTTTGAGAAATTATCTTAACCTAGAGAGTACTTTTACATGAGCATATAGTAATATTTTGGGAGTAGTATTGATAATTGATTTGGGGTTAGAGTTAAGATAATTCAGACTCCATAACCTACACCGCCAGCGTAGATAGGATTATACCGCAAGACGGACCACTCCTCACCAGCCTCAAGAAGGCTTTTAGTGGTTCCCTCAGTTCAGTTGCATTCTATACTCTGTCAAGGTATAGGACGACTCTGGCAACGTGAGTAAGACGTTGTATCATCACGAGGCTCATAGTGATGGTTGTCAGTTAGAGAATTTTCCCATAAAGTTAAGTTAAGTAAAGTATATATATATATATATATATATATATATATATATATATATATATATATATATATATATATATTCATCATATATATTAAGAGCTTAAATGATTTTCATTATGATTTATACTATATTTCAGTTGAGTTACTTTCAGTCTTTCAATTTAGTTATTTGTTTATTTAGCCCAATTACATACTCGTACATTTAATGTATTGATGATATTCAACCTACATCATTTCATGATGCAGATTTAGGTACTTAGAATCATCAACAAGAGTTCCATTGAGATCACATCATTCACTCGTCATATGTTGGTGAGGTCTCCTTGTTTTCGGAGGACTCAAGTAATATGATTTGTTAGAAATAGCTTTTTGAGGTGCCATGGGTATTTTCTCAATACCTATATTTACATAGTAATGACTTCATAGATAGACAATCTTGGTTAGTCATTCAATATTCAGTTCCAAATGTTTTATTTCAACTTTATGTTTCATACTCGGTGTTCTTAGACAGTTTTGAGATTCACTATACTATTTTAAACGATTCTCCAGTTTATGTATGTAACACCTCAGAATTTTGAAAAATGGAGAAGATGCTTTTTGGGTTGCAGGATTGTGTCTACGGTTCCTATCTACAGATTGTAGAAGCATCTACCGGCCGCAGACGGTAACCGTAAGAATGGAGAAATTATTTTTTTCAAAACAAGTCCCAATACTCTTTGTATGGTTCATCAGGACGGCCCGTCAAAACATGTACGAGTCGTAGATAGCTCTCGTAGGTGATCCCCAAACTTAGAGAAATTTTAAAGCTTAAAATTGGTTTCTACGATTAACATGTACGGACCGTCAAAAGTTGGTCAAATTAAAGGCCCCTAATCCATTTCTATGGTTAACCATGGCGGTCCGTAGAAGGACCAACAGACTGTAGGTCCAAACTGTAGGAATGTGTCGGCAGTTATTTTTAAGGGCTTTTAAGTCTTTTTCCTAATTGATTAATGCTAAACTAAGTCGTTTTGATCCTAATCCTAAGCCCTATATAAGTCCCTTAAGCCTAAAAACTACCCATTCTAAATCATTCTTCTAAAATCCCTAAATCCTCTCCAAGATCACCACCAAATTTCCTTCAAGAACTAAGGAATGAGAAAGCTAGGGTTTCACTTGAAGAGATCCAATTCATCATTGATTGTGAACATTGATTACTAAAGTATGATAGTATTCACCTATGTAGTCCTTTCCTCCATAGGGTTCCAAAATTCTCAAATTTAACAAGTTTGATTCTCCAATTTTACAAGTTAGATTCTCCAATCAAAGTTAGGGTTTTATTCAATCTTTATGGGTTCTTTCCAATTATGATCCAATTGATTGTTTTCTATTGTTTTATGAATAAATTGAAATAATTACATGTTTTTAAGTTGAATTCACAGTAACCCATGCATGATCCATGATTTCTAGACTATGATCATATGATGAAGCTTATGAACTATGAAAGATGAATTTATGAAGATATGCATGTTTATTCATGAAATTGATATAAATGATTTAAGGTTGCTTTGAGAGTAAAGCATCAATGTTGTTGTTGTTGTTGTGAAGGATTTCTCACATACTACTAAAAACATGTTTGTGAAAGGATTTTCTCACAAAAGGATTCATAAGGTTGAAAGGCTTTCTCACCTAAGTTGAATCGATATTAAGGAGTTATTCTAAATGAACTTTAGCTTGGATTGGTTGCTTAATTGCGTCTTACTATGGATGATGAAACGAATTATGATTAATGACTATTCAATGAGATTTATACTTAGCAACGAGAGGATATTGAGATGGAAGCTCTGTTAGTTGAAGCAGATTTTCTAGTAGCAATATTCATATCCTATAACTATGTGCCACCATAGGTTTGTCTTAGATAGACATTAGCTAGTGGATCCACTTTAGCTCAAGTTTATGGTTCTTACCTTGGCAAATAAGGAAATCTCTTTTTGGTGTGGGATAGACACCGGGTATCATGTTATAGCTCACATCATCTATGTCGGTTAAAGGTAAACTTCGCACAATAATGAACTAAGATTTAAAGTATCTCACAAGTGTTTTATAAGATGTTTAGCTTGCATTGACCATGATTATGACTCATGTTTTCTAACATTTAGGTTGGTCATTGCATGTCATGTAAAGTCCTTTTAGCATGATTTCATAACTCATATGCATTGCTATCATACTTGGTATATTCCATGTACTAATGCATACTTGTGCTTACATTGTTTTAATAATGTAGGATCCGCCGCTCCTATTCCCCATACTCGCGGCTAGTTGATTATTTTGGGCTTTTGAAGATTGATGAGTCCTCATGATCCGATGGTCAAGAGTGTTTTATTGCTTTCATATCATTTTCGTTTTCAGACTTTGTATATAATGTATGGGTTACGTCTCAATCACTTTCCTTATGATGTAATAGATGGCTTTGAGACTTATGTTTAGACTTCCGCTTTTGTCAAACTCTTTTTGTATGAAATGCTATCTTTTGAACTCTTTATTTCTATTATCTTGTATGATGTATGCTAAGTGGCTTGTGTAGGGCCTCTCAGGGTTCTATACGCCATGTTACGCCTAGGGTCTACTTAGGGTCGTGACAATATGTTTGTGTATTCTTAAGTTAGTCTTTCGCTTAATAGTCAGTCAGGGCAAGAGTTTGCCTGAAGACCAGCATAATTCTTGAGTATCGGTCACGTTCAGAGTGTAGGCTCGGGGAATGAAACTCCCTCACCATGACATTCCTAGTTATTCTTCCTCCATGCCCTGTAATATTCCTTTTTTTCCTAAATTTTCCAAATGATGAAAATTGGAAGAGCTCTAAATAGTGGCTTTTGTAATACTTGTTCCATAAGAAATTAGATCATAAAGAAATTTAGGTCCTGAAATTTCACCAAATTTTGACAAAGTATGCCTGTGAAACATCAAACAAAGACCTAAACCCTAGCCCTCCTTCTTCTTTGGGTTGAGACATGTCTTCCTAAGCCACCCAATGCTTTGCTCTTTCAATTCCTCTTTAAAGTTTCATAGAAATTTTGTAAAAACTCTATGAATATCATAAATAATACATTTAGGAGGCATGTTAACAGATAATAGATAAATTGGCATATTTTGCAGTACATGATTAATAAGCATAACCTTACTTTCAAAGATAACAGCTTACTCTTCCAAATCTATAAGTTATTCGAAATTTTCTTAATCAATTCTGCAAAATCATTTTTCCTTCTCTTGGCATGCCCTATAGGACAACCAAGATAAGCTAAGGGGAAATTACCCCTCAGAAAATCAATAGTACACCTTCACTAATTCAATAGTAGTCTTACTAAACATGCAGAATAGACTTTTCTCCTTATTAATTTTCTGACATGAATGATTCTCATATTTCTGCAACACCTGCATTATCAATTTAAGTGAGGTATTTTCTAATGTTGCAAGAATAATAATATCATCTGCATAAGCAAGATGGTTTAAATGTCACTCCATGTAGGCATTTAAAATTATGAATTTCATTGTAATAAAACAAATGATTTAGGATTGTGAATAAAACTTCAGCAGACAATATAAATAAAATAAGTGATAAGAGATCACCTGTTTAATGCCCTAGTAAAATGAAAGAAACTATGAGCTTGTCCATTTATAAGGATAAAATAAATAAAGGAGCATGATCAGACCATGCTCTAGTCAAATACTTCATATCCACGTTACTAAACATAGCCTGATTAATGATAACCCTATCAAGTCTCTTAAAAATACATTATTCATCCGCTCTATATTCTACCATGTAAAAGGATTGCTAGAAAGTTGTAAGTCAAAAAGCTCACAAAAATTGATATAAAAAGTAAAGTACTCATATTCATGTGAATAAATATAAATTCTACCAATCTTTTCCTTAGCACTCAAAATAACATTGAAGTCTTCACCAATCATCCAAGGCAGGCATTGAATAGTTGTAACCAATATAATATAGATCTTTTCATAAACTTAGTCTCTCTACTGCAGAACACTTAGCATACACCATAGCCATCCACAACTGATTATCATTGTCAAGTATTAATTATAAAGTCAATTGTTGTGCAGAGTTAGATACAACCCCTATCTGAATATTATCTTTCACAAATATCTAAATTTGGTCATTAGCATTATAATTAACATATTGTATGCCCAATCTTTTTTGGAATCTTTTAATTCTCCTAATGTCTTAATTAAAAAGGTTTCATCAAGGCAACTAGAAAAAACTGATGATGTCTATTAAGCGTTTAAAACCTATGAAAAACATTCTGAATTTTAACAAACCTTATATTTCAGAACAAGGCTTTGTAAATCATTTAACATGTTTTTCCTACTGTTTTGGTCTGAGTTCTTATTATAGAACTAATCAATTCTTCTTTCTAATTAGATACCACATTATCTAATTAATTTGACTGTTCCATTTTCTATATTCAAGACATGGTTGTGTACTCCTTTAGGAGGAAATCTTCCTTCCAGTAAATTCATAACTTAAAAGGGTTCTTCATAATATGCATTCGTAACATCTTCTCATTATCATCTACCTTTTGATTATTTTTTTGGAAGTGTTTAACAATTTTTAAAAAATATTTAAAATAAGTTGAAATTTACTTTAAGTCTTGAATTAAAAATTGGTCCCTCCCTTCTTTTTTTTAAGCTTAAAAGCTATTTATATTTGACCAACAATTTTACCTCCTTATCTTCAATGTTTTTTTATAATATCTACACTATCTTCCTCCTACTTTTTTTCTTTTCATTTTCTTCTTCTTCTTCTTGTTTCTTTCTTCCGCTCTTTTCCACTTCTTGATCTTTTTTTTCTTTTACTTTTTTCTTATAAATTATTTGTGGTAAAAAGGAGATATAGTCATTTTTATACATATAATTGAAGAATCATCTCAATTTTACATGTTCTATATCAAAGTTATATATTTTAAAAATTAAAAATAACTTACACGTATAAATTTATTTATATAATCAATTTATATTAAATTTGAATTAAAATAAAAACTAATTTTAATTCGATTTATTTTAGAAATATATTTTTTAATAATTAGCTTTTTATAATGTTAACAACTTTAAAGGTATTTCAGATCAAAAAAGTGTTTAACAATACTCGTGTACTAAATATAACAATATTTTTTTTTCTAGCTTAAACACTTTTATCTAAATACATAACTACTTATTTTTAAAATAACTTTCAACATTTTAAGAAGCGTTTTTAAAATATTCATTAAAAGTAGATACATTAATCTTCCAATTGATTCTTTAGGATTACAAAAATTAAATTTTCTGAAAAAGAGAGTAGATTAAGACATTTCAATTGGAGTAAGGTAGCCTTCATATTCTACAAGTACTTGTCAATGTGTGGCTTATAGACAAAGAAACCCGCAAGGAAAACAGACAAGACAATATTATGACCTTGTATTATAATTAATTATAATTTCATATGTATATTATGTGTCATGTGTGAGTAGACAGAGAGAGACATAACATTACTAGTGCATATGTTTCTAAATTCTAAGTTATTTTAATAAAAACAAGAATAAACTTTCATTTTTTATTTTTTTTTGGTTGAATATATAGCCAACTTCTCAATTTGTAAGGATATTTTATTTAGAGAGTCGAGCTAAGATATGTTCCAATTGAACAACTCAACTTTTAATAAATTGTTCCAATAAGACACTCACCGTTAATATTTTGGAAAAAAATTTGTGCATGTTTTCATTCATCTTTTAGGTAGTTAAGTTAACTACAAAATTATCACATCTCATGTAACTTAACTACCTTATATAGACGAATGAAAGCATGCATAAATTTGTTTTCCGAAATATGAACTGAAATAAGTGTCTAATTGAAACACATTATTGGAAGTTGAGCTGTTCGATTGAAACATGACTTAATTTGAGTTTCTAAATGAAATATCATTACATATTTAAGGATATGACTGTGTATTAAAGCCTTCCCCGGGATTGACTATGTATTAACCCCCTCCCCCCCAACCACCACCACCAAAGTCACGAAATTAATATTTGTGCCTTAAACCACACAACAAATTAAACTAGGGGTGTCAAATGAACGGGTTGGTTTGAAATTAGAGATATTAAAGTAGATTGAAATAGAAATTGAGTTGGGTCCTGACCTGCCCAAGTTTAATTTGGGCTCAAATGGGTTTAAAATTGAGTTGGGTCTTGACCCGCCCAATTTGACTCGCTTAATCTCTATAATTATAATATATTTTTATTTAAGTGTAAACCAAAATTTGAATTTCAACTCAAGAAATTTTTAAAAAGAAGTTACGGATGGATAAAATCTTAAAGATATAAAATAGATAGTAATTCATACCTTCATGATAGAAATATACATTACATCAATGCAAATAAAGCATCTTAAAACATATTAAAATTAGAGATTAAATTAGGCTCAATTGAAGATTCTCTTAAAATAGGTTAAAAGCTTGAATGGGTTGAGGTTGAACCGAATTCAAATTATCTTGATCCCCAACCCTTAAATTATGGGTGAATTGAACGGGTTACCTATAGTTGGGCTTATTTTTGAGACCCCTAAATTATGGGAAAACTACATAAATGGGCCATAAAAACCCAAAATAATTACATGTTCATATCCAAACCCAAAGTAATTCAAGAAATACTCATTCTCTCATAAATAATTATAGTTCATACCTCCTCTCTCCTTCATTAAGGCTGATAATTTTCGCTTAACTGATATTAAATCAATGTATTAGTATCATTAAGGTTGATAATTTCGCTTAACTGATATTAAATCAGTATGTATGTATGTATATATTGGTATCATTAAGGTTTCTTGTTGAGTGTATATATATATATATATATA
>NW_006238967.1:1570633-1574992 GCF_000226075.1 Solanum tuberosum
ATATGATATTATTAAGGTTTCTTGTTGAGAAATTATCCATTAATTAATGATACTATAAGAGTAAATAAAACTTATTTCAAATGACGTTAAGTTAATATTAAATATATATAACTACATGGATGAACAAGTGCCTATCATATGTAGAAAGATTACAGCTCATCAAAGATAAGGCTTGTTTGGTGTATAGGTTTACTCTCTAAAAACGTAATCAAATTGATAATATGTCTGTCTATGGAACCAGACGACAAATTGTCTCAACCCTCAGAGTTGTAATGCTTTTGGTAATTAATATAAGCTCTTTATTTGTCAAAATAAACATTTATTGAACATAGAACAGAATTTTCAGGTAATAAATAAAGTAATAACAAATTCAAAAATTTTTGTATAATGTTAAATTTCTTTAATTTGAATTTTTAAATTTAAAATATTAATTATAATTTATCACACCCATAAGGTATTTTAAGTGACAATGTATGTAGAAAACTTTTAATTGCATCAAATTAATTAATGAAGTTCAAAATTAAAATAAATAATAATAACGAAATTGTCATTTTACTAACTTAATTAAGATTAATGGATGAATTTTAGTTTAAAGTAATTATTAAATGATCAAAGCGAGCTAATTGAAGATTATTTTTTTACCTTTTCTTATAATTCATAGATATATTTGACCTTTCTTCATGAAAAATATAATTATAAAAAGGCTTTAATATGACAGCGTAATACACTTGGATATCTTCTCTTATCGGACTTAAAGAATAATGTTGCTTATGAAACACTCTTGAGATATTTTTTTTAATTCTTCTTTTACCAGTCCAAAATATCAAATTTGATATCGATTATAAAAAAAATCACCATCCTTAAGAAAGAAAAGTCAATGCACCTTGAATCTTTCTCAAGTTTCTTTCCCAAGGAAGCAACTTTCTTAATAATACATATAATTGCCACCTATATTTATAATGTATTATTGAGTTTTTTACATCTTTATGACATTATCTATTTGTAGATTGTAATGTCAAAATTGAGATCTTCTTATTGTCTCTTTAGTCAATGAAATGGATAAGAGAAGAACTTTAGTCCAACCTACCAATTTCTTAGTATAGAAACTCGTTGATATCTAATTATCTATCCAAGAAATGAAGTTTTTACAAGTCTTGTCATCTTAGGTTATTACCTCATCAAACATTGCTAAATTTTATCACACTTTCACACCTTTCTATAACACCACTTATTTGCTACTTATAGAAAGAACAATCAAAAAGTAGAAAATTGTATGGTAATTGATTTACTATTAGTTTCTATTTATGGAAAGTTCACAAATCAACTACCACGTGTGGCAAATACTTCAATCTTCCATTTGCTTCTTAAGGATTACAAATGTTCAATATTCAAAGAAAGAGAGTAGCTAAAGACATTCCAATTGGAGCAAGCTTTGACCTATTTTGTAATTTTCAAATGTACAATTAATATGTTAGCATTTGCTTCTAATTTATTGATTGTTCAATAGAAACAAGAGACAAAAAGAAAATGTTCTGCTTGTATACGTAGGAGACTCAATTTCAAAATGTATGATATTTACATATATCACTTAGTCCAAGTCTATATATAATCAAAATGAGATCATATTTTCAAATCTTACCATATTTAGCTTATTTTGTATAATTGAAATACTTGGAAAAAAGGTAATAATTTCTTAGTTTCTGATTATGATTTGCATATTTTATTTTTAGAAACTAATTGATAGTGACATATCACATATTTAACTATTGTAGGGTGAACGAAAGTAAAATATAATAATTAAAAACTTCATAATTGGGGTTTCAGAAGCTTGAAACTCTCAAATGATTTTGTGATTTGTTGAAAATTTTGATACTTTAGGTTTGTTGGGGATGTCATTTGGAAGTTGTGGTTAAAATTTGAAGATATTTGATAGAAGATTTGACTCATTTAATGAAGTTTCATTGTTGGACTTCGTAAGAGATGAAACTCAATTTTTATATAAGTTTGTATAATATTATATATAATTTTGTATAATAATATACAAGTACATATAAATACAGCCTATACAGTTTTATACAAGGTCGACACATTATTTACGGTAAATGTATCATATGGTATTCTGGATATATAAACAATGTTGCAAAATAAAAGTTGGTTAATTGGAGTGGGTGTAAACTTAAAATATGACTGCAACAACAACAAACTTGCATGTAATTTCACATGTGAAATTTGAATAGGGTAGAGTGTACATAAACTTTATCACTATCTTTAAGAAGGTAAAAAAATTATTTCTAAAAGAACCTCAACTGAACAAACGGTGAAAAAGAAACATTAACAAACAAAAACAACAAGATAAATAAAATACTAAGGCGAAATAATAGATAGTGATAGATATCTAAAAATAAGAAAAACAAAGGAATTATAGACTACTAACTAGCTTTGTACCTTAATCATCGACCTTCATATCCTCCTATTAAGGGTAAATATGTTTTGTGTGAGTAGTCATGTCATATCTTGCCTAATCACCCCACCCCAGTTCTTTTTAGGTCTACATCTATCCCTCCTTAAGCTTACTATGTCCAACCTTTCATACCTCCTAACTTGGACATATTCACCTCTCCTATTTACATGTTTGAACCATACCAGTCACACTTCTCACATTATCTTCCACATAAGTCTTCTACCTTATCCCGAATATCTTCATTCCTAACTTAATTATTAATGAATGAATTTTAATTTTAAAGTAATAATTACATGACCAAAGCGAACCAAAACAATAAATAAGAATTATTGGAACTATTACCTTATTGCAATAGCATAAGTTAAGTTTTAATTTGGACGAAATTTGAGTGATATAAGTATTCATCATGGACTGTCACGACCCAAAAATGGACATGATGATATTTCTCTATTTCAACAAAGACAAGTTAGCCTCAACACAACAAAATAAAAGAAAGCGGAAAGATAAAACAAGAACAAGATAAAAGCGGAAAACTTATTCATTCTTAAATAACCCCAAAACCTGATTGTCCTGTGTACAAGCCACTAAAGTAAATACAGAATTAGAAAGATAAATACAAGTCTCAATGTCTTTATTTCTAAAGTAGAACAAAACATAAAATAAAGGAATGAGAAGGCCCGTCGGAATGACAAGCAACTACCTCTCAAAATTCTTGACAAGCCTTGAAATCAGAAGAAGAAGAAGGGGATCGCACAGGTCCGGGCTCTAAACCTACACAAGTGTAGAAGCAAGGGGTGGGTACCAACAACCGTTACCCAGCAAACAACCTACTAAACAAAGCAGCTAGTTAAAAATCGAATACCCCTTTCACTCGAAATATTATTATATATTACCTTAATTAGGAAACGTAATGGGCCCCCCCCCCAACTGGTATCAGAGCTAAGTAATATTAAAGACATGGATAATAAAGAAAGCCATAAATATGAACTGATAAGAACAGTGATATCACAACGACAAGAATTAAAATATGGACAAGAAAGATTACAATATAATATATATGCAGGAGTATGTGAAAAATCTATACTAGCTCAAAGGAAGATAATATTTAAATTACAACATGAAATACAAAGAATAGAGTATAAATTAAAACACAACTTAAGATGAATAAAGAAGAATTTGCTATAGAAGAAAAAACTTACGAAAATCCCGAAGGATTAAAAATAAAAATTATATTTTCAAACTTAGGACGAAGGTATAAAAAAATAGGTGAAACCCTATACCTAATGATAGAAAAAGAAACAGTAAAATTAGAAGATAGTTTAACTGCTATGGTACGAATAAATAAAGAAAATGAAGAGATTGATAGAAAAAGAGAAATAGATACAATTAAGCAACAAGCAAAATTAGAAATACAACAAATAGAAGAAGTAAAAAATGATAAGATAATTGCCTTAGAAAAAGAATTATCCATGCTTAAAGAATTATATGCAGCCAAACAAAAAGAAAAAACAATAGAAACAGAATTAAAAATGGAAATAGAAAAATTTAAAGAAAAATTAACTGAAGAAAAAGAAACTCCAGATATAAGAGTTGATAATGTTGATATAGATGAAAATTGTTCAGAACAAGGCTCAGATATAAGTGAAACATATACAGAAATATTAGAGAAAATAGGAGATAATAACTTTATAGAAACCGAAGCTGGTAATCCTATAGAAATAAATACGGAAGATATTAAAGATACAAAACCAAGTAATAGAAATAAATATGGAAGATATTAAAGATACAAAACCAAGTACATCAGGTACATCAGAAGTAAAAAATCCCAAAGAATTAAGACCTAATTATTATACAGTCAGTTATGAAGAATCTGATAGATATGATAGTCTATGGAATAA
>NW_006238967.1:1579245-1579524 GCF_000226075.1 Solanum tuberosum
AAAAACCCAAAATCCCTTATTTATACCACCACAAGTAAATACCTACAAAGACAGCTTAGGACAAGACAAGAAAATCTATAACCACATAACTAGAGCCTATATAGAAAATATCCACAGAATACAAACCTTTTTAAATAAAAACCCCAGATCTAAAACTACCCAAAATCCACATGAAGATTATATCACCCAAACTTTACAAGGATACAATAAACTAATTGCCTTACCAAAAACAAATGCAAACCTAGTAGCAACTTGTTACAATTATGGACTACTAAACAC
>NW_006238967.1:1579988-1589666 GCF_000226075.1 Solanum tuberosum
ATTAAGTCTACTAAAACCTGAGCAACAGCCAACTACAAGAGCTATAAGGAAGAACTTTATCTCATCAGAAATAATGACAAGATATTGTAAAACTATTGGACACAAATATCCGGATCACCAATGTTCTAAATGCCAAGGAGAAGATAACGTAATCCCAGACGTACAGCTGGAATGAGCAAGACGACAAAAGAAGATAATGGAAGATAGTGGAGAAGAGATAGTGGAAGAAAAAGGAAGCTAAAGATAAGATAGTGGGACAACTTTTTGTAAAGTTGTTTGTCCTTTTGTTGACTTTGTAAAGATAGTAGTGCAGATGTAAAGAAGCACTAACGTATTAGTCTAGGAATATGTACAAAAGTAGGAATAGTAAAGATGTAAAGTAACTATAGTTAGGTGAAAAGTAATCATAGTAGGAATAAAGTAACCATAGCAAGGTTACTTATATGTGTATAAATAGGTAGCCATTATGGCATATAGAGGCAAGACTTTCTACACGGAAAGCAAGCCTTTTGTAAAAACAAATATTCTCTCAAATAAAATAATTTCAGTTAAAGCTATGGATCAAAAATGCAGATACACAGGTACACATCTTCATAACCATGTATAGCTAAAGTTATTAATTCCTGAATATCATAACATGATAGAATAAATCTATATTAGTTGTTATTTACTAGAATTATTGTTAGTATGTTTTCTAGTTTGCTAACATGAGGAAAAAAGAGAAACCTTCCAGACTATGCCATCCTAATGTTGAAACCATAGGCAGGAAAGCCGTGAGGGAAGTAAACACAGTTGAGGCGCTGTTAGGAAGAAAGTATCTTTGAAAGTACGATGTTAGTAGTGACAGGGAAACATATTAAAAATAATCTAGTTTATAGGAATCTAATATGGTGGAATTCATCAAGGTTATGATATGAAGGAATTGTTTTGAAAATTTGCTATGAATAATTTATATGAAGCAATGATACAAGATTATAAAATACTTGTTTTATATGTGCTAAAAAAATATAGAAATAATCGACATAAGAAAGGTAATTTGGGAAAAGATATTTGACCCAGAAACAGAAGAACTTATGAATCAAGAATGGTTCGATATAAATGAAATATGGCAAGATATAGATGAAATAATAGAATTTGATTTAAATGATTTAGAAATTCAATATTCAGATTAATGATAAAACACTTAAAATATTGGCTAGAAACCATGAAAAACATAGAACTATTAGAACAATTAATGGCAGAAAATTTATATATGTATCAAAGAACCTAAGATATGTTATATCTAGAGTACATCATAAATAACATTAAAGAAATATTCAGATTAAAACAACTATCAGAAGAATACTATAATAAATATTATTATATATTACCTTAATTAGGAAACGTAATGGACCCTCAAACTACAACCTGCACAGAAATCATCCCAACCTAACAGTTCTACAATGCACATCTCACAAGGCTCAATAATTACAGTTCAATAGTCACAATTCAATAACCAACACGAATCAAGTAAGTCAATCTCAATGTCAAGTATATCAATCACACATAACAAGTGCATCAATCATAATTAACAAGTAAGTCACACATAAGGATCAAAATGCATCAAATCACAATAATCATTTCTCACCGGAAATATTTTCCATCAGCACAATATTACTAGCCAAAACAATTTTCCATTAATTTTATATCAACTCACTAGTCGAAACCATTTCCCATCTGATTTATTTAAATTCACTAGTTGAAAATGACCCCGGGATTACAAACACTTGTCATAAATGAACTTGGTATAATAGCACTCGCCAATAATGACCTCGAAATCATAAAAACTTACCTAAAATGACTTCGACATAAGATCACTCGCCGGCAATGACCTTGGCATCATAAACACTTGTCGGAAATAACCTCGGTATCATAACCATCACATGTCTCATCACGGTGTCTAACAATCAATGCACACAAAAAATATCACACCACATGAAAGAGACAATAATTCATGCGAATCAAGTCCACATTCATGCTATCAAGGATTTCATCAATCAAACAATAAGGGTCATAACAAGGCAATTCATATCATCATGATCATCAAATATCATTTTCATATCAACCTTTTTTTTATTCATTAAAGATATATCAAGTGGACAATTAACGCTTCACCTCATCCCCATTACTTTCAACACACAAACAACGAATGAAATACACAAATTCTACTAGAATACAAAGTTTAGGAGATCACTTGCCTTAAATTAATCAATTAGTTATTTCAAGAGTTAAATCTTCCCCTTCCGATCAATGTCCAAAGCCACACAATCTATAAAAATCAAATATTTACAATAAATTTCTGAAAGCAATAATACCCATGCCAATTTCTTTGTTAAATGGAGCAATCAACTCAAAATCTGATTTCAAAACGAAGGTTTGAATTCAAAAATCGACACTTGAAAATATTACTCAAGGCCTTAGGAGCTCATTGGTAAAAATCATTCAAAAAAAGACTCAAAATTAGTTCACAATCTTCATCTGAGTTTTGAACTTGAGTTCTTGAAAAACCTTGCGATTTACCAATCAAAAACTCAAATTTTGATGTTAGAATTCATAAATAATCAAAAGAAAATGAAGTTTAAGGTTCATAAAATCTTACCAAATGACTTAGCACAATAAATCCTTGCAAAATCTCCGCAAAGAGTTTTTCAAGCTTGAAAATGGATCATGGGGCTTAAATCCCAAAATTTGTAGGTCAAAAGCCCCCTTTGATGTTGCAAAAGTGCCATGGGATTGCGAAGGTCAGTTAGATTGATCTCTCGAAAATGCGATCCATCCTTCGCAAATGGGATGCTCGCTTAAGCGGGCAACCCATCGATAACGCACAGTACACATACACTAGAAAAATCAGTCAAACTCCCCAAACATCGAAATGACACTCGAGATTCGTTCGGAACTCCATGCACACAAACCATATATGAAAATCAATCATACTCGGCATTTCGGACTCAATGGAACCTTCAAAACATGAATCTATGGTCTCTTTGTCCCAACATCGTGAAAACCACAAGAAACTAACTCACTGCCTAAAAAGGCTAAAACAAGTTCGGGACTTCTCAAAAATCAACCAAGATCCACCTACTCCTTAAATCTTCCTCCGAATCCAACAGAACTTTTCAAAAATTTTGATTCGAGCATTCGGACTTCGAATGTTGACCAAAGTCAACCAAAAGGCTAAATTCCATAATTTCACAACTTATGACCTCAAATATTTAAAATGACTCCGAATCTGAAATTGACAACTCTCACATATCAGATCCCACATTTCGAGACTAAAGAAATTGACATAATTCTATTTCGACACTCGAAACTCCTAAATAAACTGAAAACCACTTTCTTAACAATATTTGCCTTTCAAACTCAAAACTTATAAATTTCTCAACTTTGAACTCAATGTTTGAAACCAACTTTTAAAACTCAAACATAAAAGATTCGTGGTCAATATCGGTAGGGGTAAAATAATCAATTCATGAAACTTTCTGAAAATGATTGACCGGGTTAGTACATTATCCATCACTAAAAACCATGTTCATTCTTGAACATAAAGTAGAAGAAAGTACCTGAAGCCTAAAAAAGCTGAGGATATTTGGTATGCATCTGTCTCCTAAGTCGCCTTACCAATTGAACGGTGTTTCCACTTCACCTTTACCAAAGCAATCTCCTTAATTCTAAGCTTCTGGACATGCCTATCCAAAATAGCTATTGGTTTTTCCTTAAAAGATAAGTCTGGACCCAACTCAACTGAATCAAGAGAATGTATATGGGACTCATCCAACACGTACTTTCGAAACATGGAGACATGAAGCGCAGGATGCACAACTGACAAACTAGGTGGCAAAGCCAGCTTATAGGCCACTTATCCCACACGACTCAAAATCTCAAAAGGTCCAACGAATCTAGTACTAAGCTTTTCCTTCTTTACGAATCATATCACACTCTTCATGGGTGATACTCGGAGCCAAAACTGATCACCCTCTATGAACCCTGGAGCTCGAACTCTCCAATCTGGATAACTCTTCTGTCGACTCTGGGTTGTCAGTAATCTACCCTTCATCATATGAACCTGCTCAATAGAATTTCTAAGCAAGTTTGTATCTAATGAATCCATTCAGCTGAATCAAACCATCCGATCGGAGATTTACATCATCTTCCATACAATGCCTCAAAAAGGGCCATCTGAATACTAGAATGATAACTGTTGTTGTAGGCAAACTCTGCTAAGGGCAAATGTCGATCCCATCTAGTACAAAAATCAATAACACAAGCTCAGAGCATGTCCTCCAACACTTGAATGGTCTGCTCAGACTGACCATCTTTTTGAAGATGAAAATATGTACTCATATTTATTTGAGTAACCAAACCATACTACAAAGCATTCCAGAAATGGGAAGTAAATAAACAACCTCGATCAAAGATAATAGAAACTGGGACTACATGTAGTTGCACAATCTGAATGATATAAAACTCGACTAACTTCTCTGTCGTATATCACCCATACCGGGATAAAATGGAAAGACTCGATCAACCTATCAATAACCACCCAAATGGTGTCAAAACCACCCACGGTGTTAGGTAGTCCCACAACAAAGTCCATAGTGATCCATTCCCATTTCCAAGTAGGAATAGGCATCTTCTGAGATCTACCTCCAGCCTGCTGGTCTCACACTTGACCCGTTAATAAGTCAAAAACCTCGAAACAAAATCTGCAATATCTCTCTTCATACCACACCACCAATAGTGCTGGCTCAGATGGTGATACATCTTTGTCACCCCCGAATGGATGAAATATCGGGCACAATGGGCATCCTCAAAAATAAATCTAACCAACTCACCCACCTTGGGCACATATGTCCTGCCACCAATCCTCAAGATACCATCAGAATCAAGGGCAACCTCCTTAACTTCCCCTATAATCATGAAGCCTCGAATAAGACATAGCTTGTCGTCATCAAATTGACGTTCGCAAATTTGCTCAACTAAAAAAGAAAGAGCCTTAATGAAAGCAATCAAACCATCTGTCTCCTAAAAAATCTGGCATGCATGTTGGCTAACCTCAGAACATCTCTAAATAATGGTCTCTCTTCCACACTAATAGCGGCAAGACTTCCCATGCTAGAAGTTTTCTTAGTCAAGGCATCAACCACCACATTGTCCTTTACTGGATGATACAAGTTGGTGATGTCATAGTCATTCAATAGATCAAGCCATCAATGTTGCCTCAAATTTAAATCCCTCTAACTGAAGATATACTTAAGACTATGATGAACCGTGAAGACCTCACAATGAACCCCACACAGATAATGTCGCCAAAGTTTAAGCACAAACACTATGGCTGCCAAATATAAATCATGGGTAAGGTAGTTCCTTTCATGGGTGTTCAACTGTCTAGAAGCATAGGCGATTACCTTACCCTTCTGCATTAGAACACCTCCTAGCTCGACTCCAGAAGCATTGCAATAAACAGTGAAGTCTACTCCCTCCTCAGGTAAAGTCAAAACATAAGACGAAGTCAATAAGGTCTTGAGGTTTTGAAATATCTCCTCACACTCATCAGATCACTGAAAGCTCACACTTTGTCGAGTCAATCTTGTTATAAGAGATGTAATAGTAGAGAAGCTCTACACAAATCACCAGTAATAGTCGCAAGTCCTACAAAACTCTAGATCTCAGTAACTAACACAGGTCTGGTCGAACCCCTCACTGCCTCAATCTTGGTTGCATCTATCTGAATACCTTTCTTGGACACCATGTGTCCCAAATATGCCACAAAATCAAGCCAAAACTCACACTTCAAGAACTTGGTATAATGTTTCTCTTCCCTTAATCTTCGGAGTACAATCCTCAAATATCGATCGTGATCCTCCTCAGTCTTGGAGTACACTAAGATGCCGTCAATGAATTGTAATGACCGGGTTCCATCGTTATAGAAAAGCCAAAGGGGAAAAATTTTGGACCGAAAAACTTTTTTGTAGTAACTTGAAATTTCCCAACCTAGTCTAGATTTGGACGAAATCAGAATCATTAAGGTGTAGGGAAATCTGGTAACAATCGGGTGACTTATTTATAATTTTGATTACATGAGTAATTAGATAAGTCGTTAGGGAATCCGTAGACTTTACGAAATTGAATTCGGGTGAGAAGAACTCTCGAAATCGATATTAGCATGATCGATATTTTCTGAGCGTCATTGGTTAAAGGTGTGTTGTGAAATGGGGATCTTGGAATTATAAAAATAGCTTACTGTTTCGTGCAAGCCGCTTTGGCGGTGGTTTTGGTTACTCTGGAAGGGCCGCTGTAGCGGGGTGAGGGCCGTTGTGGCGGGCCAAACGCGACCTAAAGTCGAAAATAAACCCCAAAACGACTTTATTCTACACTTTTCAATTTTTAGAGCTAAGGAACGAACCCAGGTGACCCTTGACAGTTTTCCACCATTCTTGAGGCTAAAGGTTAGCTTTTCACTCCCCGAATCCATATTTTGATCCGTAGAACGTAATAGAATGGATAATTATCGATGGGGAAGGGTTTTGATCTAGAAACTATGGTGAAAAAAGTTCTAATTTGGATAGTGAGATCATGGGTATGAACTAGGGTTCATATAATGGTTAGCAATTTAGGTAATTAGTGATTATTTATTGATTTCCGTATTGTATTGATTGTTTGTAGACCAAGAACAAGCGGAACAAATTCGGAAAAGGAAGGATAAAGTTTCTTAGGGTTTCAAGCTTGTTTCGAGGTAGGTGATGGTTGTGATTCTATAATTGTGTGATGTATGTTTGTTCTTGCTTCATTATGATACATGTATGTATGTGAATGTTGCATTATCGATCACACTTGTTGTAAATGAGATAGACGAATGATAAAAGCCATGAAATCATGACTTAACTGTATGATCTTGAGAATGTACTTGTGATTATGATTGTGGCTTGCTGAATGGATCGGTAGCCACGTTCTGGCATAACTAACTTGGATCGGTTGCCACATTCTGGGATAATTATGGGATCGGTTGCCACATTCTGGCATAATCACTGGATCGGGTACCACGTTCCAGTATGCTAACTATTTGGGTTTGGGTTCCATGAGAGAACCAATGACTTGTTATAATTGTGTATCTTGAGAAATGTAAAGTTGTACCTTGTTTGTAAATGTTGACAATATTGTATATGTTCGATATATGCATGCGATTATATTGTTGTATTGACTTATGTATGTTGCACTTAGTGGGATAGCCGCGTGATCCTACCAGTTCACTGTGCTATGTACTGATACTACACTTGCTCTTTCTCTGTTGAGTACAGGGCATCTTCAAGTGGCTATTGACAGACCTTGCTTAGAAGATCAATGATCTTTCGAATTCAAGGGTGAGCCAATTCTTCCGGGCTGCCATGGGTTCTCTTTCGTTTATGTCCACCATTTTGGACTTAGACTTTTATAGTTAGTTATTAGTGCATTAGTGTGGGGTTGTTCCCCTTCTTGTTTAGACTTTGGTTCATTATTAGATGTTTTGGTACATTGACTTTCAGGTTCTAGGTGTATTTTCCGCATTGTTAGTTGTTAGATCTTTTGGAAGTTTATGGGAACTTCAGTTTTAGATATTATTCCTACTTTTGTATCCTTAAATGCTTTAGTTTTTTGTTTAGTTGCTTGGTTTGGGTTGTAGTAGTAGTTCTCCCACCGGAGGGTTAGTGTGGGTTGGTAATCACGATGGTCTGGGTCGTGACAAAGTTGGTATTAGAGCCTAGGTTTGTTGATATCGATGTACCAAAACGAGTCTAGTAGAGTCTTGTGGAATGGTACGGGGACGCCTTTACTTTTCTTTGAGAGGCTATAGGACTTTAGGAAATCTCTCTATTTTCTCTTGTCTCCTTTCGTGCTATGACTTGATTCCAATTGGTACCTGGCGATTCAAATTGGTAGCTAACCTCCTTCACTTTTCTGTGCGCAGATAGTTAACACTAGATTCAACGGCGTCAGGCCCGTAGCTCCCGTTAATGCTCCAACTGAGTAATCTGCAGCGATAGGTCGCGATCGAGGCAGGGGTAGAGGAAGAGCTAGGGGTAGAGGCCGAGGAAGAGTGGCACCTTCTAGAGATGGGGTACCGATCGAAAATTCTCCCCAAAATAAGACCCCTCATGTGCATCATGAAGAGATAGAGGAGACTGTTGATGTTGAGAATGTTGATGAGGTTGGACAAGAGGAAGATGTGTAGGTTGAGACTACCGATGTTCCTCCAATAGACCAGTGTTACCTCGATAGATCATGTCATTCTTGAAAGGGTTGGTTAGTCCTGGAGTGCTTCCTTCTGTTCAAGCAACTCAAGCTCTCGCTAATCCCCCTTTTGCTAGCACTGCGCCTAAGACGGGTGGAACGGGAGGTAATGATGCTTTTTTCCGTCCTTTGTTGGGTTCTGTTATGACTGGTAATGAGCATGAAATGTTCACTAAGTTTTTGAGGCTAAAGCCTCATGTGTTTCTTGGTTTTGAGAATGAGGATGCTTATGAGTTTATCTTAGATTGATATGAGAGGCTTCATAAGTTGGGAATTGTCCAACAACATGGGGTTGAATTTGTGACCTTTCAACTTCAAGGTGAGGCTAAGCAATGGTGGAGAGCTTATATGGAATGTAGATCTTCAACTTTACCTCCACTTACTTGGACCCAATTTCATGCTCTGTTTCTAGAAAAATATGTGCTTAACTTTGGAGGGATCGTAAGAAAGATGAGTTCATGGCCTTGGAGCAAGGTGGTATGTTTGTGGCTGCTTATAAGGCCAAGTTCCATGCTTTGTCTAGATATGCTACTCAATTGGTGATTACTGAGGAGAAGAGGATCCGTTTATTTATTAGGGGACTAAATTCTAAGTTACGGGTATTATCTATTCATATGACCTCTGCAAGGAGGAGCTTTAATGAGGTAACAGACTATGTTAAGAAAGTAGAGGGGTGAGGCGAGACGATCAGGCTAAGGCATTGGCAAAAAGGGCCAAGAATTAAGGTAACTTTCAAGGTTCTTATTCCAGAGATTCAGGGAGGCCAACGCTTGCAGCCAAGCCAATTCAATCCTCTATGCCCGCCTCTACAGGTAATTACTCGGGAACTCCACCTCATAATTTGATTCAGGATAGCCAGGGAATCGCACCTTCAACGGGAAGCAGACCATCTTTTGATCATACATGTTATAACTGTGGTGAACCTAGGCATATGATGAGAGATTATCCCCACCCACGTGTGTTAGATTCCCCGTAACAGCAGTCTAGAGTAGTGGTACTCGCGGGGGATGGTAATAATGGTCGAAGGCGTCCAAAAGGTGGGCGAGGAGGTAATCAGTGAGGCCGTGGAGGTAGAGGAAATGGTAACGCAGGCAAAGGTAACGTGCAACAAGGTAGGGAAGGGGCTCGCAATATGATACGGCTCAGTGTTATGTCTTTCCGGGCAAGAATGAGGCAGAGGCGTCTGACGCAGTGATCACAGGTACTATTCTTGTCTGTGACCAGATGACTAATGTGTTATTTGAGCCGGGTTATACTTATTCATATGTATCCGTGCGATTTGTCTCAGAATTTGCTATGATTTGTGATATACTTGATTCCCCTATCCATGTTTCTACCCCAGTTGAAGAGTCAGTCATAGTTACCCATGTCTAT
>NW_006238967.1:1589673-1614520 GCF_000226075.1 Solanum tuberosum
CTATCTTATTTTGTTTATGGGTTTTCAGACTTTGGTTGATTTGGTGATTTTGGATATGACTGATTTTGATATAATCTTAGGCATGACTTGGTTATCCCCCTATTATGTTGTGCTTAATTGTAATACTAAGTCTGTAACTCTAGAAATTTTTGGGAAGGGAAAAATTAGAGTGGGAAGGGGTGTACAAGCCTAAGAAAGCTAAGATCATATCCTCCATTCGGGCTAGGAAATTGATAGAGCAGGGTTGTTTGGCTTATTTGGCTGATATTAGAGATGCTGAGATTGAGGCTCCATCCATTGAGTCTATTCTTGTGGTGTCAGAATTTAGAGAAGTGTTTTCTAATGAATTGCCTGGTATGCCTCCGGATAGAGATATAGACTTCTGCATTGATTTAGAACCTAGTACTCGTCCCATTTCTATCTCTCCATATCACATGGCTCCGGCAGAGTTAAGAAAGCTTAAGGCTCAAATCCAAGAGCTTCTTGATAAGGGATTTATTCATACTAGTGCTTCCCCATGGGGTGCTCCAGTTTTGTTTGTTAAGAAAAAATGATGGTTGTATGAGAATATGTATAGATTACCGGCAATTGAATATGGTCACTATTTGAAACAAGTATCCTTTGCCTCGAATAGATGATTTTTTTAAGCAATTACAAGGTGCATCAGTTGTCTCTAAGATTGATCTAAGGTCGGGCTATCATCAGTTGAAAATTAAGCCTGAGGATGTGCCTAAGATGGCGTTTAGAACCCGTTATGGGCACTATGAATTCCTAGTTATGTCTTTTGGTTTGACCAATGCGCCTGCAGCTTTTGATGAGTTTGATGAATGAGGTGTTCAAACTATTCCTTTATTAGTTTGTTATAGTCTTTATTAATGATATTTTGGTTTATTCGAAAAGTGAGGAAGAGCATGCCGACCATCTTCGTATTGTTCTGGGTGTTCTTGGGAAACAAAGGTTGTATGCGAAATTTTCTAAGTGTGAATTTTGGTTGACTTCTGTTGCATTTTTGGGACATGTAGTTTCAAAAGAAGGGGTAATAGTAGATCCTTAAAAGATTGAGGTGGTTAAAAATTGGGTTCGGCCTAGCTCTGTGACGGAAGTTAGGAGTTTTGTTGGGCTCACTAGCTATTATCGTCGGTTTGTGAAGAACTTTGCTTTTAGTGCCACTCACTTGACTAATTTGACAAAAAAGGAGATACCATTTGAATGGACTAAAAAATGTGAGGAGAGCTTTCGAAAACGTAAGACTCTCTTGACCACTGCACCTATCCTAGCATTACCGGTGGAATGTAAATATTTTATTGTTTATTGTGATGCTTCACATTCTGGTTTGGGTGCTGTGTTGATGTAGGATAAGAATGATATAACTTATGCCTCGCGTCAATTGAAGGTGCATGAGAGGAATTAACCAACACATGATTTGGAGTTGGCAGCGATAGAGTTTGCGCTTAAGATCTGGCGACATTATATGTATGGTGGTAAGTGTGAGGTGTTTACCGATCATCGTAATTTACAATATGTGTTCACTCAAAATGATTTGAATATGAGACATAGAAGGTGGATGGAGTTACTCAAGGATTATGATGTTACAATTCAATACCATCCGGGCAAAGCTAATGTGGTGGCAGACGATTTGAGTCGAAAATCGATGAGTATTGGTAGTTTGGCTTGCTTAAGTGTATCCAAGCGACCCTTAGCTAAGGAAATCCAGACCTTGGAGTCTAAATTCATGCAGTTGGGCATCTCAACAAAAGGTGGGGTGTTAGCTATCATCGAAGTGATTGCCTCATTCATTGAGGAGATCAAAGCCAAACAGTTTGAGGATGAGAATTTGGAGGAGCTTAGAAAGAAGACTGTGATTGGTAAGGCACAAAAGATCACTCTTGATGCAGAAGGTGTGCTCATTTTAAAGGAAAAATATGTGTTCCTAGAGTAGATGGCTAGATTCAGAAATTATTGGCAGAGTCTCATGGTTCACAATATTCTATTTATCCGGGTGTGACCAAGATGTACAGAGATTTGAAGCGAATTTATTGGTGGCCTAGCATGAAGAAGTATATAGCAGAGTTTGTGGCTAAGTGTCAAAATTGACAACAAGTGAAGTATGAACATCAAAGTCCTGCAAGTTTACTTCAAAGAATGCTAATTCCGAAATGGAAGTGGGAAAGGATAGCCATGGATTTTGTGGTTGGTCTTCCTAAGACTTTGGGGAAATTTGATTCTATTTGGGTAGTGGTTGATAGATTCACTAAGTCAACCCATTTTATTCCGGTAAGAATACATTATAATGTTGAACAATTGGCTAAAGTCTATGTGAAAGAGATAGTGAGGTTGCATGGGGTGCCCCTCTCTATCTTCTCAGATTGTGGTACGCAGTTTACATCCAAGTTTTGGAGGAAATTGCATGATGAATTAGGCTCCTTTATATCATCTCAGACCGTGGTACCCAATTTACTTCCAAGTTTTGGAGGAAATTACATGATGAATTAGGCACACAACTCACTTTTAGTACGGCCTTCCATCCACAGACGGAAGGACAGTCAGAGAGGACTATACAAGTGTTAGAAGACATGTTGAGGGCATGTGTGATTGACTTTTGGAGGACATTGGGATAAGTTCTTACCTTTGTTTGAATTCTCTTATAATAATAGTTATCACTCCAGCATAGATATGGCACCATTTTGAGGCACTTTATGGGAGGGGATGTAGATCACCCATAAGATGGTTCGAGGCTGGAGATGTTAAACCTTTGGGGGTTAATTTAGTGAAAGATGCTCAAGATAAGGTGAGGAGTATTCAGGCTAACCTTTTAGCAGACCAGAGTAGGCAGAAGAAGTATGCGGATCATAAGGTAAGAGACATGGTGTTTCAAACCGGTGAGAATGTTCTTCTTAAGGTATCACCCATGAAAGGGGTGATGAGATTCGGTAAAAAAGGTAAGCTAAGTCCGCGATACGTTGGTCCATTTAAGGTTCTCGAATGTGTAGGACCGGTGGCGAATAGATTGTCTTTACCTCCTAATTTATCGAGAGTTCATCCGGTATTTCATGTATCCATGTTGAAGAGGTATCATGGCGATCGGGATTATATCATTAAATGGGACTCAATTGTGTTAGACAAAGACCTCCAATATGAGGAGGAACCGATTACAATTCTTGATCGTGATGTGCGCAAGTTAAGGACCAAAGAGATTAAGTTCGTGAAGGTTCAATGGAAGCATCGTCTAGTTGCAGAAGCTACTTAGAAGACCGAAAGGGACATGCGAGACAAGTATCCCCAATTGTTCGTCGATTCAGGTACTACTTCATTCCTTCTTTAACCTATTTTTCCTAAGTTTGTCACTCGGGGACGAGTGATGGGTAAATTGGTATCTATTGTAACGACCGGGTTCCATCGTTAAAGAATAACCAAAGGGGAAAATTTATGTGCCGAAAAACTTTTTCGTAGTAACTTGAAATTTCCCAACCTAGTCCAGATTTGGACGAAATCAGAGTCATTAAGGTGTAGGGAAATCTGGTAACAATCGGGTGACTTATTTATGATTTTGATTACATGAGTAGTTAGATAAGTCATTAGGAATTCATACGACTTTACGGAATTGAATTCGGGTAAGTAGAACTCTCGAAATCGATCTTAGAGTGAACTATATTTTCTGAGCGTTGTTGGTTAAAGGTGTGTTGTGAAATGGGGATCTTGGAATTATTAAAATATCTAACTGTTTCGTGTAAGCCGCTTTAGCGGTGGGTTTGGTCTCTCTGGCGGGGCCGCTGTAGCGGGGTGAGGGCCGTTGTAGCGGGGTGAGGGCCGCTGTGGCGGGCTAGACGTGACTTAAAGTCGTAAATAAACCCAAAACGACTTTATTCTGTACTTTTTAATTTTTAGAGCTAAGGAACGAACCCCAGGAGACCCTTGACAGTTTTCCACCATTCTTGAGGTTAAAGGTAAGCTTTTCACTCCCTGAATCCATTTTTTTATCCGTAGAACGTAATAAAATGGGTAACTATCTATGGGGAGGGTTTTGATCTAGAAACTATGGTGGAAAAATCCCTAATTTGGATAGTGAGATCATGGGTATGAACTAGGGTTCATAGAATTATTAGCGATTCGAGTAATTAGTGATTGTTTATTGATTTCCGTATTGTATTGACTGTTTGTAGACCAAGAACAAGCGAAACGAATCCGGAAAGGGAAGGATCAATTTCTTAGGGTTTCAAGTTTATTTCGAGGTAGGTGATGGTTGTGATTCTACGATTGTGTGATGTATGTTTGTTCTTGCTTCATTATGATACATGTATGTATGTGAATGTTGCATTATTGATCACACTTGTTGTGAATGAGATAGACGAATGATGAATGCCATGAAATCATGACTTAAATGTATTATCTTGAGAATGTACTTAAGATTGTGATTGTGGCTTGTTGAATGAATCGGTTGCCACGTTCCGGCATAACTAACTTGGATCGGTTGCCACGTTGCGGCATAATTATGTGATCGGTTGCCACATTTCGACATAATCATTGGATTGGGTACCACGTTCCGGTATGGTAACTGTTTTGGTTTGAGTTCCATGAGAGGACCAATGACTTTTCATAATTGTGTATCTTGAGAAATGTGAAGTTGTTCCTTGTTTGTAAATGTTGACAATATCGTATATGTTCGATATATGCATGCGATTATATTGTTTTATTGACTTATATATGTTGCACTTAGTGGGATAGCCGCGTGATCCTACCAGTACACTGTGGTTATGTACTGACACTGCACTTGCTCTTTCTTTGTTGAGTACAGGGCATCTTTAAGCGGCTATTGACAGACCTTGCTTAGAAGATTAGTGATCGTTCGAATTGAAGGGTGAGCCAATTCTTTCGGGATGCCATGGGTTCTCTTTCGTCTATGTCCACCATTTCGAACTTAGACTTTTCTAGTTAGTTATTAGTGCATTAGTTTGGGGTTGTTCCCCTTCTTGTTTAGACTTTGGTTCATTTTTAGAAGTTTGGGTACATTGACTTTCGGGTTCTAGGTGTATTTTCCGCATTGTTAGTTGTTAGATCTTTTGTAAGTTTATGGGAACTTCAGTTTTATATATTATTCCTGTTTTCGTATCCTTAAATGCTTTAGTTTTTGGTTTAGTTGCTTTGTTTGGGTTGTAGTAGTGGTTCTCCTACTGGAGGGTTAGTGTTGGTGCCAATCACAATGGTCTTGGTCGTGACATGAACACTATCACAAAGGAATCCATATAAGGTTGGAATACCTCGTTCATCAACTCCATGATCGTTTAAGGGAGTTAGTCAAACCGAAATATATAACAAGAAACTCATAATGCCTATAACGGGTGTTGAAGGTTGTCTTATGGATATCCGATGCCCTAATCTTCAACTAGTGATACCCGAATCTCAAATCAATCTTAGAAAATAGAGGTGCGCCCTGAAGCTTATAGAAAAAGTCATCAATACGAGGAAAAAGACACTTGTTCTTCACAGTTACTTTGTTCAACAGTCAATAATCAATAAACATTCTCATTGATCCATCCTTCTTCCTCACAAACAATACAAGAGCACCCTATGGAGAAACACTAGAGCAAATAAACCCCTTACTCAACAAATCATGTCATTGATCTTTTAATTCCTTTGACTCAGCTGGAGCCATATGATAAGGAGGAATAGAGATGGGATTAGTGCCCGGCTCTAAGTCAATAGCAAAGTCAATATCCCTGTCCAAAGGAACACTTGGAAGATCAGTAGGAAACACATCCGAAAACTCTCAAACATGGGTACAAAATCCATGAGAGGTGGCTCAACACTAGTATCCCGAATGAAAGCCGAACATGACAAAAAATCTCTATCAACCAATATTTGATATCAAATGAAAGATATAACTTTTATAGGGTAAGAAGTACTAGCACCGGTCCACTCGACTCTCGGGACACCTGGCATTGCTAAGATCACAGTCTTAACATAACAATTAAGAATAGCATGATGCAGAGAAAGCCAATCAATACCCAAGATAATATCAAAGTCTACATCCCTAGAATGATCAAGTCTACATCCCTAGAATGATCAAGTCTACCCAAGTATCATACCCGACCAAAAGAAAGAAGACATGATCGATACACTCGATCCACCACTAAGGATTCACCCACTGGTACAGAAACATTAATTGGTACAAGCATGCAATCAGACATCATATCAAACCCATCAGAAAAATAGGTAGACACATACGTGAAAGTAGACCCCGGATCAAACAATATAGAATTAGGTCGATGGCAAATTGGAACGACAACATCAGAAGTATCGGCCTCAGGCCTCTCTAAAAAAGTATAACGCTGGCCCTCACGAGCACCTGACGTCTGAGTAGAACCTCTACCTCCACCCTGCGGAGCTGGAGCACCCTTACCATTATTCCTGCCACCTCTACCGGACTGACATCTGCCTCAACCATTGGCCAGAAGCGCTGAATCTCTAGCTGGAGCAGCTGAATAAGAATGGTGGGTCCTAAATAAGTTTGTAGAGGAAACTGTCGTATCAGATGACCTGGATCTCCACCAGTAAAGTAAGATCTCGACACAGATAACTGTTGATGCGAACCAAATGAACTACCATGACCACCTCGGCCCGAACTATAAGATCCTCGAGATTGCTACCCACTCTCAGTTCCTGGCATAGATGCATGAACTGGACTATGACGCTTAAAACATCTATTACCTTTATGTGAACCTCTGCCTCCAGATAAGACATAAAAAAACTGACCAGACGATCCGACCCTCTTGGGCTCCCCTTAACTCCTCTAAAACCATCAACTCTGCCTCTTTGGCGGTGCTCACAATGGACTATAAAGAATCCCCATCTCTGGCTGCTCTGAACATATAAGACCTCACGGAGAAAGTCAACCCTCTCACAAACCTACAAACTTTCTCTACCTCATCCCAAATAATAGTCATAGCATGCCTAGAAAGCTCACAGCATACTCAGTTATAGACAAACTACCCTGAGTCAAGCTCTCAAACCTCAGTCGACTCTCCTCCATCATGCTTAAAGGAATGAAGCGGTCCTAAAAAGCACTAGAGAACACATCCCACTCTGTCGAGGGAGATCCAACTGGTTAGATCTCACAAAACTCCTCCACCACTCTCTGGCGCATCCACGAAGCTGAAGTGAAACAAATCGGACACCACGAGCATCCTTCATACCCACTGCCTCAAGCCTCTAATGGCACAAAGTAAAGAACTTATGAGCATCCTCACTCTTACCACCTTGAAACTAGGGTGGTTTCATCTTCTGAAACCTATTATAATATTGTTGATCAGCCGTTGTTAAAATAACCTTAGGAGCAACCTATGCACCAACAGCCAGTGCAAGAATCACTGGTGGCTGGCCCAACTGATAATGAATACCCGGAGTCTGCTGCTGACCTTGATCTGCGCCCCTACCCCTTGTTTGAGCACTTTGTGGCATACCTGTTGCACTACCTTAAGAGAGGTTCTCTTACACCCCTAGCATCCTACAAAAGGTCTCCTGAAACAAAGGATATCCAAACTCGGGAGGAACTTGGTCCTCAGCAACCTCAACATACGGTTTAGGAGAAGCCTCTCTAGCTCTGCCTCTAACTGGTGCCGCTCCATGGGTATGACCTCTAGCCGGTGCTACTCCACGAGCATGACCTCTAGCTCGGGCCCTACATCTACCCCTAGTTGGGGTATCAACAACAAGCTTGGGGGATGCCTCACCTCTACCACTGGAAATAGAAGTTATGGTCCTCGGCATCTGCCAAAATAACATGTGGAAACTCAGTAGTAGCGACTGTTACCATACACGATAAGAAAGAAAGAACAAAAGGAAGTTTCCTAAGAGTCTTCATAGCCTCTCAAAGATAAGTACATACATCTTCGTACCAGTACTAGTCCTGAAGACTCTACTTAGACTTGGCTTGTACACATGTTAGACTTATGAACTCGGGGCTCTAATACCATTTTTCACAACCCAAAAATGGATTTGATGGCACTTGTCTATTCCCACTAATAAAATTCAGCCTCAACCCAACAAAATGAAAGAAAATGGAAAGATAAAACAAGAACAAGATAAAAGAGGAAAAATATAAAATTCGAAAGATAAATACAAGTCTCAATGTCTTTGTTTCTGAAGTAAAACAAAATGTAAAGTAAAGGAACAAGAGGGCCCGCCAGAATGACAAGTAGTTACCGCTTAAAATCCTTAACAATCCTTGAAATAAGAAGAAGGAGATCACATGGGTCCGTTCTCGGAACCTACACAAGTGTAGAAGAAAGGGGTGAGTACCAACAACATGGTACCTATCAAGAAACCTACAAAAAAAAGCAGCTAGCTAAAAAGAGAAATACCCCTTTCACTCCAACCGAACCTCCTCAAACTACAACCTACATAGAAATCAGTCCAACCTAACATTTATACAATGCACAACTCACAAGGCTCAAAAATCACAATTCAATAACCAAAACGAATCAAGTAGGTCAATCTCAATGTCAACTAGATCAATCACACATAACTAGTGCATCAATCATAATAAACAAGTAAGTAACACATAAGTATCAAAATGTATCAAATCAAAATAATCAATCTCTCGCTGGAATCATTTCCCATCGGCAAAATATCACTAGCCGAAATTATTTCTCATCGGATTTCTATCAACTCACTAGCTGGAACCATTTTCTATTGGCTTTATATCAATTCACTAGCTGGAAATGACCTCGACATCACAAAAACTTGTCAGAAATGACATCGGCATGATAACACTAGTCGATAATGACCTCGGCATCATAACACTAGTCGATAATGACCTCGGCATCATAAACACTTGCCGAATATAACCTCGGCATCATAACCGTCACATGTATCATCACGGTGTCCAACAATCAATGCACACAAGCAATAGCACACCACATGAAAGAAACAACAATTCATGCAAATCAAGTCCATATTCATGCTATCAAGTATTTCATAAATCAAACGATAAGGGTCACAACAAGGCAATTTACATCATCATGATCATCACATAACCTTTTCATTTCAACCATTTTTTTTAATTCACTAAGAGTTATCAAGTGGACAATTAACCCTTCACCTTATCCCCATTACTCCTAACATACAAACAACGAAGGAAATACATGAATTCTACTAGAATATAAGGTTTACGAGATCAGTTGACTTAAATCAATCAATTAATCACTCCAAGAGTTGAATCTTCCCCTTCCGGCCAATGTCCAAAGCCACACAATCTATAAAAATTAAGTATTCACAATAAATTTCCGGAAACAACACTCACATCAATTTCTTTGATAAATAGCTCAATCAACTCAAAACCCAATTCCGAAAGAAGGTTTGAATCCGAAAATCGACACTTGAAAACATTACTCAAAGTTTGAGGAACTCATTGATGAAAATTATTTTGAAAAGGACTCAAAATAAATTCACGATCTCTTTTTCAGCTTAAAATTTGAGTTCTTTAAAAACCTTTCTATTTACCAATCAAAATCTCAAATTTTGATGTTAGAATTCATAAATAATCAAAGGGAAATGAAGTTTTAGAATCATAAAAGCTTACCCAAATGATTTAGCACAAGAAATTCTTTCAAAAATCACCACCAAGGATTTTTGCAAGCTCAAAAATAGAAAATGGGGCTTAAACCCCAAAATTTGCATGTCAAACCCCCCATTTGATGTCGCAAAAATGACCAAGGCGCCTGGATAAAAATTCGGCCCTCGCGGTCGCAAACAGACCTTTGCTTAAGTGAAGGTTGCGATCGCGACACCTCACTTCGCGATCGCGAATGTCAGCAGGGCTGACCTCTCGCAAACGTGACCCATCCTTCACGAAAGTGATGCTCACTTAAGTTAACAAGCCATCGCTAACGCAAAGTACGTAGACACTAGAAAAATCAACCAACTACCCAAGCATCAAAAGGACCCTCGAGATTCGTTCGAAATCCCGTGCACACAAACTATATAAGAAAATCAATCATACTCGAAGTTCTGGACTCAATCAAATCATTAAAACACGAATCTGAGGTCTTCTTGATCCGACATCCGTAAAAACCACAAGAAACTAACTCAACACCTAAAAAGGCTAAAACAAGCTCAGGACCTCTCAAAAATCAACCAAGACCTCACCTAGGTCTAAAATCATCCTCCGAATCCAATGGAACTCTTAGAATTTTGACCCAAGAATTCAAACCCCGAACGTAGACAAAAGTCAACCCAAAGGCTAAATTTCTATAATTTCACAACTTAGGACCTCAAATCATCAAAAAGACTCTGAATATGAATACGACAACTCACACAGATAAGATCACACATTGAGGGACTGATGGAATCGCTGGAATTTCATTCGGATACTCAAAATTTCAAAAGACACCAAAAACCACTTTCTTAACAATATTAGTCTTTCAAACTCAAAACTTACATAATTCTCAACTTTGAACTCAAAGTTCAAAACCAACTTTCAAAACTCATTCATAAAAGACTAGGGGTCGATTTTGGGAGGTGCAAAATGATCAATTCATGAAACTTTATAAAAATGACCGATCGAATCATTAGATGAATGAACAATGAAGTTTTACCTAGCTAATTGTCAGGCCAATTAAAAGAGTTTAAGTGGATCAATAAATTTAACTAAAAATAGTACTCCCTCTGTCCCTAATTACTTGTCCACTTTTCTATTTATAGTTGTACCCTAATTACATGTCCATTTTGACAAATCAAGAAAGGTACTAATTTTTTTTTACCTATTATACCCTCAATTAAATGACTAATTACTTTGAAAAATGCAGAACTTTTCATCCACTTCATAACTAATAGGGGTAAAATGGTAAACTCACTATGTCATTAATTGATTTCTTAATAGGTATGTCAATTCAAAAGTGGACAAGTAATTAAGGACATGGGAGTATCATATAAGCGCCACATAATTAAGGTGGGACATGAGAATTAGATGCATAAGGGTAAATATGACTTTTTTTTAATCATAAAGGCTTTACATGTGAAATCTAGGACCATTTCATCATCATCATTAACTATAAAAGTAAGATGTCAACTAATTTTATCATCTTTTACATACAGAAATGCAAAATGAATAAAATAAGTCTTGTCATTGATTAGTTAGGCCGTACCTGTTGGACTAAATGTCAAGTAGCAATAAGTAGGATTAATTTGAAGCAACTTACCAAAATTGGGTTCCTCTAGAGCTGTCCTCCCTTTGCCATTCTTGCCAAAACCCACTAAAGGAACATGCACCTAGGGGTATCTAGCATGCAAAGGGAACATCTTTTGTCAAACAAAGGTGGCTACGTACATTATGTTCAGTATGGACGGCACTTGGTTAGATTGTGTGTACTTGGACTATTTGTCGAATATCTATCATCTAGCATAAGTATCAATAATTTTGTGTTATCTCCTATATTCAGATTAGCAAATCAGAAATAATAACACATAAAAAGAAAAGAAAAGAATTATCCGAGTCCATAGAATCCGTTGTGTGTTTTTAAGAAATTTAATCCCCTCAAGTAACTGAAGTTGTAAATTAATTTCTCCCAAGATAAAACATATTAACCATTAAAGAAGTAGTGGTACCTCAAACTTCGATAATTTCAACGAACTCAAAAAGATAGCTATGAGACCACACACACAGACACGATCAATCAATTTTGTTTCGTAAGAAATGTATGCAGAAGAAGAGAAGAATTCAATATAGAAAAATGAGAGAAAGACTCTATTTATAGCCAACAAAGGGTAGTTAGAAAAGATGTTAATTGTGCCTTATCGAAAAGGTCACAACTCCTTAGAAAAGAGATAATCTTTCAGAAAGGTCACAATCCTTTAGAAAAGGTACAACCTTTTGAATGATCACAACCCTTTAGAAAAGACACAACCTTTCGTAAAGTTCACAATCCTTCGTAAATTTTGCAACCATTCAGGAGAGTCAGAACTCTTCACTTCCTATTCACACCTTTAAAACCCAATACTTTGTACATAAAAAGTTAGGTATATAACAAAGGAGGCCGAAAATTTCCTTTCATTTTTTTTCTTTGATGCATAGTAAGCTTATCTATCGAGTGTCTCCTCCTTAGATGAATTAAAGTCCTTTTGCATCACCAGGTAAGATAAAGTGAGAAATTAAAATTACCATTCAAATTACTAAACAAGACAATTTGATCTCAACATTTAACGATTAGATTGAAAACACATAATTAACTAAGGTTAATGCATAAGTGCTCCTTTTTTTTGAACATTTAATTACTCGAAATCTTAAATGAGCCAATAATATTATTTGAAATCTAAGCCCTATCTTCTATCAAGTAGAAAAATTGTTATCAAAATTGGGTGCCTCCATAGTTGCTCTCCTTTTACTATTCTAGCCAACAAGTAGCTACTAAAGCAGCCTGCAGCTTGGGCTGAACTATTACTTCGTCTCATTTTATATGAGTTAGTTTGACTTGACACATAATTTAAGAAAGGAAAAAAGAGTTTTGAAACTTGTGGTATAAAATGAGTGATACATATTTGTCTGACTATAAATCATTTCATTAAGGATAAATTAGATATTTTAAAGTTAAATTACTCCATCCGTTTCAAAAAGAGTGACCTGGTTTGACTTGGCACGGAGTTTTAGAAAATAAAGAAGACTTTTGAATCTTGTGGTCCTAAATTAAAGTTATGTCAAATGCACTAAATTGCCCTTCTATCTTGTGACTTTAAACATGCCACGTGGAAAGCTGAAATTAAAATGTTATCAAAAAAGAAAAGAGGGCATTCTTTTTTAAACAGACTAAAAAGAAAAGGAGGTCATTCTTATTTAAACGGAGGGAGTATTATTTAATATAGAAATGTGTTATTTTTTTTGGGATCGACTAAAAAAAAAGTATGTCATATAAACTGAAACAAATGGAGTAACTATCAAGGGCACATCTTTTGTCAAACGCAGGCAACATTACGTTTATGTTTTCCACCACAACTTTTTTGGCCAATATGGACGATGTTCGGTTAAATTGTGTACAGTTGAATGATTTATTAAAGATTATTTTGATTCGATTTGATGTGATGTAGTTTGATTGAACACGAAATTAAAAAATATAAAGACTTTAAAATATTCTAATACTATCTTAAAATAAATGAATTATTAAATAGAACAGTACATCTTTCTAACCTTTTTGTCAAATAGGTGAAATTCAACATTGGTAAAAAGTTGATCATAGTGTTATTAAATATTTATTAAAGAAGGATATATATTATTCCTTTTGAAATTGAATTAAAAATTCAACATTGATAAAATGTTGATCATAGTGTTAATATTTGTTAAAGAAGGAAATATATTATTCCTTTTTGAAATTGAATTAAAAAAAGTGTATCAGATAAATTAAAACAGAGGGCTCCTTGTTATTTCGAAGAAATATTGCCAAAGATTAGGTATAAAAGAAAAATTATCTAACACATTTTTGTTTGATACAAAATTTTCTACCATAATATATAACGATAATTACTCTCTATCAGTTTGGCACCAATGCTATCAATATTATACATATTTTATCTTCTTACCCAATTTGGCCGCTTTATGTACCACTTAAATTTAGAAAAAATTACTCAGATAAGTAAATATATACTAGTTAATTAGCTAACATAGTTATAGTTTGAATTAATTAAGGCTCACAACTTCATTTTAGCTGTAATTACGTCGCTTATACATATACAAATACAATTAGCCGCTCTCCATTCTCTGCCCTCTCTTGCTCGCCTCTGTCCTCCCTCTCCCTCGCCAGATATACAAATACATATGCATATCAGTTACATACATACAATTATCTGACAGATATACATACACAGTTCATCTCTCTCCACTCTCTACAGTCTCTCACTCGCCTCTCTCCTCTCTCTCCCAATCTCGCTTGCCTCTCTCCTCCCTCTCCCAATCTCGCTTGCCATATATACAAATACATATGTATACCAGTTACGTATATACAATTATTTGACAAATATACATATACAATTTGCCTCTCTCCACTCTCTGTCTTCTCTCACTTGCTTCTCTCCTCCCTCTAACATGTAGCTACAAATCGTAATTAGCAAACAATAGCTATGAAACATAATTAAGTTAGTTTTGAGTGGCTATATGCGAAAATTTCTCTTAATTTACGAGAAAACTACATAAATGGGCCACAAAATACAAAATAATTACAATTTCCTAGTCTAACCCAAACTAATTCAGCAACAAATATCCATTGACCCAAATAAATTACAGCTCATACCCTTCTATAGCTTAGACCCAATTTCCCTTCAACCTCCTTTAAATTAAGGCCCAGTTTCGCCCCGCCCTTTTAGAATTTATGCTCAATACACCTCAACCCAAAACTTTTGTCCTATTAATAATTATTTTTTTGTTCTTTTTTTCCATTTATCGTTTTTTGTCTTATCAATTACTTTTGTTCTTTTTCATTAATTATTTTTATTTTTCTCTTTTATTAATTTCTCATTAATGTTTAGATTTTTTTTATTTTTTTTATTTTTTTTCATATTTTCCTTTATTAGAGATACCATTTGGTAATTTTTTTTATTATTTCTTTCTTTTTTTTGGTTAGTTTATCTTCTTTTTTTTCCTTTTCTCCTTTTCTATATTTTTACCCTTTTTAGAATATAAAATCAATTACTTTTGTTCTTTTCTTATTTATTATTTTTCTTTTTTTCTAATTTATAATTTTTTTTACATATTATCATTTATTAGAGATACCATTTGGTAACAATTTTGTTATTTCTTTCTTTATCCTTTTCATTTTATCCTTTATTAGATATATCATTTGGTAATGTATACATTATCATTTATCAATGAGTATAGGGTGTGAATAAGAATCCTTAATGATACCACAACAATATATATATATATATATATATTGATTTAGTATCAGTTAAGCGAAATTATTAATTAAAACATCTATTGTAATTATTTACGGGGGCATCAATATAAAGGATATATATTTATAATTAATTTGTATTTATGGGACATTTGCTTAGTGTTTCCCCTAAATTTATCTTTTCATTTTTAACACAACATTAAAGACCTAATTCTATCAATTGAAGATATTATTCAGTCTTCTCATAACTATGATGTTCCTCATGTGAATAGACACTACAACAACAAAAAAAAAAGCTTTTAGCAGCTATAAATATACATATTAAAAAAGAGTACTAATACATATTGAAAAAGAGTACTAAAGCATTTATCGATATTAGTTAATTGCTTGGATCTAATGTCGATATTTATAGGCTTTAGAGACACTTATAAAGAGTACTAATTGTTGCTAAAAATACATATTTAGCGATAATTAATTATCATTAAAGATCATTGTAAAAACCCACTATCAACTTATTGATATCATACTGATCATGATTTGTGAGTCTTTTAACTAAAAATGGTAACACTAAGGATGACTTGAGGCTCCAACTGATGCTACTCTTTTGGATCGGGTTAAAAATTATCCAAATTTTTATTGTAACTTGAATCTAGAATAGTGGATTGATTGATTTTGATAAATATTGATTTTGGGAATCATACGAAAAACAAAATCGAAATAAAATTAAGTTTCTATGTACAATAATATTATACGAGTTATAGTAAGGGGCTGTTTGGTTAATGTATAAGTTGCATTTTATTCATGTATAAAAAGTTCCATTAGTTTTACCATGTTTGGTAAAAGTTTTGTATTAGCTGAAAAAATCAACATAACTTATACCATGTTTGGTTGGTAGGATTCTAAATGTTGAATAAAAGTTATTCATGTATTAATTTATACGTGTTTGGTTGTGTTTTTTGTAGGCCTACATAATTAATACCAACATAACTTATGAGGGAATCTATGTATAAGTTATGCAGGGTAGAAGGTGGAATAAGTTATGCAGGTATTAGTTATACATGTATTAAAATAATGAATTACACATTTACCCTTATTGATTTATTTTTAATTTTTTTCATTGAAAATGTTACCCAACTATGTTATTTTCTTAACTCTTTTTTCTCTTTTTTTTTATTACTCGAACAACTTTTTTTTTTCTGTTTTCATTTGAAATCCAAATGTAATATTTTATTAATATTACAAATTGAATTGTATATAGTGTTATATAATATTAAATATATTCCACTTATTTAATTAACATGTATTATTATTTTGTTTAGGATGTGAATTTATACATATTCATATATTTGGTAAAGTAAATCTGTATAAACAATATATACAACATATTGATAGAATAATTACATTATATAAAATGAGATATTATAATGTACTTGAAATATATTAATCGTATTTTATTTTTATAAGTTATAAGCATAAAAAAATAACAAAATGAAAAAATAGCAGTCCCAATTAAGTATAGAGGGAGATTTTTTTTCTCTTTATTTTTTATTCAAAAAGAGGGAGAATTATACTGTTTGCTTACTTATTAATTTGTAAGTACTATATAATAATTTACAATAAATTCAATAATTAATAGTTAATAATTTATGCATTGTGATCTCTACATAACTAAATAATATATGCACAACTAAACCCTGCATAACTAATACCTGCATAATTATTTACTGTTCAGGTCACTAGATGTAGCACCTTGAGTTCCAAAAAGAACTAAAGAGAGTTCATTCAAGTCATTCGTAAGTTCTTTTCAGTTTTGGGTCAACTTCAAACGACCATAACTTTTAGCACAAGATGAGTTAGGAGAGTCATAAGATATCAAATGAAAGATCTCTGAGTCCTCTTTCCAATGCCACCAAGTTTGCTAAATATCGAGTTTGGATTAGAGAGATATTCCCATTTGAGTTCAGCCTGGCCAGTTAAGAAAAGTTACCCGAATTAATGAGGGATATTTTGGTCTTTTCCTTACCTCACTAGCCTAGCTCATTTTTGTTAACCTTTTAGGGGTCTAAACTGATTGGAATCAGTTTTAGTTATTCTAAACGCGCTTAGGGTTTTTGAGAGGAGTTCAATAGGAAAAAAAAGGGACAAAAGCTTCAAGTGTTCAAGATTCTTGCGATTCTTTGAAGGATTTCACCAAGGATTTGATCCTTAAAAGGTGTGTAAGTTTTCGTAGTGTTGGGTTCGTTCACCCACACGCCAATCATGAGTTCCACTTTCAAATTCATCCTTGAAATTAAGTATATTGAGGTTCTTGATGATATTCTTGAAGTGTTGTTCTTCATTCTTGAATTATGATGTGTGGTTGAGTTCTTGAGGCGAGTATCTTGTTAATGAGCATTGTTTTTCAGAGTTTCTGAGCAGATTTTCATGTAGTTATGTTGGGTAAATGAATCTAAGAAAGTGTGGAAGAAACCATTCGATTCTAGGTGAATTAGAGCCAAAAATCGAAGAAGAAAATTTGTCGGAAAGTTTTGGGCAGGGGCTGGCGCGCCGCGCTAGCAGTGCGCCAGAAAGAGGTTCTGTAGTTTAGAGGCTGGTGCCCCGTTCCACTAAGTGCACCAGGGTCGCCTGCCCTGTCCTTTTTCTGTCGTTCGTCCCGGCTGAGTTTTTTTAAAGTGTACCTTCACACCTTTCTGATTCTAACTACTCTAAACTACATCTAAACATCGAGATATCCTATATATCATGAATCATAACTCTTGAATTCATAATTCAAATTCAAGAAAGAGTTAAGAGTAAGGTTAAAGAAAGTCTTTGAGTTAAATTGTGAATCCCTTAAGATCAACTATCGATTTGAGCTAAGTTTTGAGGAAGTAAGTATGAGATTGAGAAGAGTTGCACCCATGAGTTCTATATTTTCATTTATACCCTTGAGTCGAGTTGTTCATGTCCATAATTCCGCATGAACTCCATAAATTGAGTATCTTTGAGAGGAGTAGTATCTCTGAGTTTTAAGTTCTTGAGCATTGAATTCCTAACCCTTTTTGAAACTATATTTCATAATGATGGATTACCATATGTTATACATGGAGGTCCTTGAGTTGAGTCGATCATGCCCATAATTTCGCATCAACCACTATGAGTTGAGCAGTCCTGAGATGAGTAGTTTCATTAAGTCCTTGAGTTCTGATTTGTTGAGTTTCGGGTATTGAGTTCATTATATGGTTATTGAAAACCTTGAATTGAGTCGTTCACATCCATAATTTGGCATGAACCCTATTTTGAGAAGTCTTTTACAATTTTTTATAATTTGTTTAAAGACTTGAGTAAATGAGTATGAGAATGAGGAGAGTCAAGTTTCATTTTTCAAAATAAATATAAGGGAACTAAGTATTCCCAAGAGTAAATATTTTTATATTTAAAATGAGAGGAAACTTTAATTTTCAAATGAGTTCATGTGGAGTTTTGAGCACTATCTATTTTAAGAGAACCTTTTTGAGTAATAATCTCAAAGTTTGAGGATGAGAAAATATTTTTTTGAATATATGAGCATGAGTTATATTATTGGGAGTAGTATTGAGCATCGATATGGGAGAGAGTTTAAAAAATTCACAGCCCCCATAAACCATCTATGCCAACATGGGTAAAGGGTCATACTTTTTATATGATTCCTTATTGCTTTTTAGCATAGGTTAGTGGATCCACTTAGTTGGGGATGTCCTATACTCCGACAAGGTATAAGACAGTTCTGGCAGCGTGGGCGAGACGCTGTATCATCACATAGCTCATAGTGATGGTTGTCGGTTAGAGAATCTCCCAAATAAGAATAAAGAGTTTATTATTGTATTTTCATAAACATTTGAGTTATTATCTACTATTTAAAAAAGTTTCATGTATATAGCATCTTTTATTGTTGCTTTCATTTTGAGTTGAGTACCCTTGAGTTGAGTTGTGTATCCTTGAGTTGAGTTAAATATTCCTGAGTCGAGTTGAGTATTCTTGAGTCATGTAGAGTTGAGACGAGGTAAGTATGTCTTTCTTATTATCAGTTCGAGCATATGCTATGTTGCAGAGTTTCCCTTACATGCTCGTATTTCATGTAGTGGCGCCATTTGTCCTGCATCATTTCATGATGTAGATAAGGTATTCAGGATCATCAACAGATGTTTCGTTGAGGTCATGTGATATTCCAGTAAGCTTTTGTGAGCCTTCTTACCGGTTAGTAGTTTTGATATTTCGTGTGTCATGTCCCGATATCCTTCTGTAATAGTAGAGGCTTCATAGATAGAAAAAGTTGAGAAGTTTTTCTGTATTTAATTTCTTTCGAGTATTGTTCAGACTTTCTTAAAGTTCAGTATTTGCGTTCAATGAATTTAATTTAGTTTTAAGCTTACATATGCTTGAGTTAGTCTTTTACTTGTATTCAGCCAGGTTGAGGGTTCGCTTGGGGACCATCAATGGTTCTCGAGTGCCGGTCACATCCAAGGTGTAGGTTCGGGACGTGACAAACTTGGTATCAGAGCACAGAGTTCAAGTGTCCTAGGGTGTCTATGAAGCCGTGTCAGTAGGATCTTGCTTATGGTTATGAGGGGCCCACTTCTACAAACGAGGGACTACATGCATTTAAGAAAAAATTCCTTCTTTCTTACTCTAAATCGTGCAGTAGAATTGTTTCATAATGAATTTATTCTAACTCGTGCGTTCTCATATCCATTCGACTACCCCTCATACTAGAGGTGGTTGAAAAGTAAAGCCCAAGATTCTTATGGATGAGTTATTTTTAGCAAAAATCTTGAGGAAGTCATGAGACTGTAGAGGGACTTGAGAGGAGGCTATGTGTGAGTTAGCTATTGAGTTCGGACGAATGCACTCACATTCATATGAATCGTGTGTTTGAGCTGAAATCGAGATGTACTCTCTTCTCTAAACCTTATTTAGGTGAGACCCTTATGAGAAAGTGTGTTTTAGAGCTTGGCTAATATTTTCACCCTAAAAGATAGTATGAATTACGAGATTATGAGCAGTAGTAGTAAAGAGTACCTTTAAGTAAAGAGAAAAGCATGCAGAGGTATATAAATCTATGAAAGAGAGATAGTGATTGGGCAGATTATGTTATTGCAATGATGTACCCAGTCAATTATAAGTGATGAGTTCCTTTCTGAGTAAAATAAGGAATAATAATGTTGTAGAGAGTTCTTGATAGAAGGAAGATGAATAGTTATTAGTCAAGATGAGATAAAGTATACTTTTAACCAGGATAGAGTTGATGTCGATGTGCCATCATGTTAGAGGAGACTAAATATATGTGTGGAATCAGAGAGAGCAGAGTATTTATGAGGTGATAGACCCAAGCTAGGCTTATTAATTTTGAAGGGGGAAACCCCATGGTAATCCGAAGATGAGAGAACTATTTGAGAGGTAATGCGCAGTAAGTGAGTAAATAGTACCTACGTTGTGAAATGGGAGGTGAAGGTAAACTGTAAGTAGGTAGACGGAGAGCTAAAGACTTCCTACTTGTCATGAGATCTTAGTGGGTGAGTGTTTCTTGACTTTTTTGGTAGTCACAAGTAGTATAAGGTGTGAGTACTAGACACTAAGCTTGAATTTGAGATGAGTGTCGTGATCAAAAGATGGCAAAATGAGGGTGATGATGTTAGTTCTGAGATTTGATCTAGTAAGTTTGACCTGAAATAGGTGAGAAGATCAAGTGGTACCTTGCAATGAAAATGTGGTATTATGACTCGTAGAGGAGAGAAATAAAGGCAGAGCAGTAAGAGGTACACCCTAGATGGTATGTGGCCAGACGAGGTCTCAATTGAGGTTATGATTTCTATGTGTGCCTTGATTGTATAATTGAGCTGCCAATATTGGAGAGGCTGGTGCAAGTGTAGTTTTACTTAAGAGTTAGATGAAGCAGCCTTAGGAGCCAATGAGAAGAGGTTCAGAGAAGCACCTTAGAAATGAGATCTTAGTACTTGCTTATGGAGAGTTTGGTAGTCATGAGGTAAACTTTTCCCGAGTATTAGAGTAAAGGGAATGTAGACCAGTTTGGAGATGATGGAATAGGTCCATAGCTTTCAAGTGTAAGCTTTAGACCTAAGGGGGAGATGATACGATGAGAAAGCAAGTCAAGTGTTGAGAATAAGATAGTAATGAGTTCAAAAGAGTATGGGAGATATCTTTTCAAAGGTCCTTGTTGTGGTGGAGTGATGTTAGAAGGAAAAGGCTAATGTTCTTATCATGATAATGATGGTGTGATAATTCCATCTAAGGGTATAAATGAGTAGGATGAGGTTTTACTATGAGAAATAGTTAAATGAGAGCCCTTAGTTGGTTCCAAATAGTAATGCGGGAAATTCTAGTTGGTATGGCAGAGATGATGAGAGAATGAAAACTTCTTAAGGAGCTAGTTAGTAGGAGTCCACAGAGTTGTTAGAATACTAACCTTGAATGTGGTGTTGTTAAACATTAGGTGGTTCTTGATATGAGCCTAATGTTGATTAAATGTGGTGGTAAAGAGTAATATTCTTGGGATGAGATTCCCTATAGAGAGGTATAGAATCCGAACCTAAGGATTTGGGTCAAGCTTGAATATAGTAATAGCGTGTCGTTAAACTCAGACCTTGGTAAGAGAAGTCATGTACCCTTGAGGGAGCTATGAGTTGCAGCCAATGAGGCATGGTATTCCTATTCTTACTTCATGCCCAAACTCCCTTTGTTTTAGATAAGGTAACTTCAGAGAGAGCGTGACTATGTTCATAACATTATCGTCCTTGATTTAGGTGTTGTAGAAGGTCACAAATCTTGGTATGAATCAGTCCAGCCTGTGTTAGTAGGAAAGTTCATGAGTCTGAGGAGATGGTAAGATTAACCCCGTTTCATACCCAGTCCAGCCGTCATTCGAGGATGAATGACTCGAACCATTTTTCATTGTGAGTAAGATTTTACCAAGGAATTTAAGTTTTCTTAAGTGTTAAGGTCACTAGATGTAGCACCTTGAGTTCCAAAAAGAACTAAAATAATTCATTCAAGTCATTCGTAAGTTCTTTTAAGTTTTGGGTCAACTTCAAATGACCATAACTTTTATCACATGATGAGTTAGGAGACCTATAAGATATCAAATGGAAGATTTCTAAGTCCTCTTTCCAACCACACCAAGTTTGCTAAATTTCGAGTTTGGTTGAGAGATATATCCCCGTTTGAGTTCAGCCTGTCCAGTTATGGAAAGTTACCCGAATTAATCCGGGGTATTTTGGTCTTTTCCTTACCTCACTAGCCTAGCTCATTTTTGTTAACCTTTTAGGGGTATAAATGCGCTTAGGGTTTTGAGATATGCCCATTTGGAATCAGTTTTAGTTATTCCTAAACGTGCTTAGGGTTTTGAGAGGAGTTCAAGAGGAAAAAAAGGGAGAAAAGCTTCAAGCGTTCAAGATTCTTGCGATTCTTCGAGGGATTTCGCCAAGGATTTGATCCTTAAGAGGTGTGTAAGTTTTCACAGTGTTGAGTTCGTTCACCCACACGTCAATCAGGAGTTCCACTTTCAAATTCATCCTTGAAATTGAGTATATTGAGGTTCTTGATGAAATTCTTGAAGTGTTGTTCTTCATTCTTGAATTATGATGTGTGGTTGAGTTCTTGAGGCGAGTATCTTGTTAATGAGCATTTTTCTTGAGAGTTTTCGAGTAGATTTTCATGTAGTTAAGTTGGGTAAACGAATCTAAGAGTGTGGAAGAAACCATTCGATTCTAGGTGAATTAGGGCAAAAAATCGAAGAATAAAATTCGTCAGAAAGTTCTGGGCATAGGCTGGCTCACCACGAAAGAGGTTTCGTAGTTTAGGGGTTGGCGCCCCATGCCACTTAGTGCGCCAGGGTCACCTTCCCCCATCTTTTTTTCGTCGTTCGTCCCGTCTGAGTTCTTTTAAAGTGTACCTTTACTCCTTTCTGATTTTAACTACTCTAAAGTACATCTAAACATCGAGAGATCCTATATATCAAGAATCATAACTCTTAAATTTATAATTCAAATTCAAGAAAAAGTCAAGAGTAGAGTTCAAGAAAGTCTTTGAGTTAAATTGTGTAGAGTTCAAGAAAGTCTTTGAGTTAAATTGTGAATCCCTTAAGATCAACTATCGATTTGAGCTAAGTTTTGAGGAACTAAGTATGAGATTGAGAAGAGTTGTACCCATGAGTTCTATATTTTCACTGAGACTCATGAGTCAAGTTGTTCATGTGTATAATCCCGCATGAACTCCATTAATTGTGTATCCTTGAGAGGAGCAGTATCTCTGAGTTTTGAGTTCTTGAGTATTGAGTTCCTAACCCTTTTTGAAACTACAGTTCATAATTATGGATTACCATATGTTATACATGGAGGTCCTTGAGTTGAGTCGGTCATGCCTATAATTCTGCATGAACCCTATGAGTCGAGCAGTCTTGAGATGAGTAGTATCATTGAGTCTTTGAGTTCTGGAGTTGTTGAGTTTCGAGTATTGAGTTCTATATATGGTTATTGAAAACCTTGAATTGAGTTGTTCACGACCATAATTCGGAATGAACCATATTTTGAGATGTCTTTTACAATTATTTATAATTTTTTTAAAGACTTGAGTAAATGAGTATGAGGATGAGGAGAGTCAAGTTTCATTTTTCAAAATAAATATAAGGAAACTAAGTAGGCGTTTGGCCATGCGATACCATATCACGATATGGTATCGTGAGATGGAATCAGCGTTTGGACATGCGATTTTACGCTGATTCCATATCATGAGAGGTGATACCATATTCTCCAAAAACCATGATATGGAATTATATGGTGATTCCATATCATGATTTGAGATATTTTAATACAATAATTGATCCATGAGTTTATATTTTGTTAAAAACAACCCCACATTTATATCTACTAACCATTTGTTTCATATGTAAATAAAATTTATAATCACATCATTACTTTTTAAAATTTATTATTCTCACCGACATAAAATTTATTATTCTCACCAACATATAGCCACTTTAACTCACACCTCACGATTGTGAAACTTTTCAACATTCACTTGAAACAATTAACCGGCATGTTAAAATAGTTGCCGAGGCAATTAGCAAGATGACACCAATATTTATACAATCAAAATATATGACTGGTGTTCATTTCAAAATTCAACATAATACTCGATTTTGGCCTTGGTTTAAGGTAAAATTTCAATCACATTAATAAATTTATTTTATGGCCTTAATAAGTGAACATTTATATTTTATGTGTAAGTTATTAATATTTAGTTACATATTTCCTATCAACTTTGTTTAAAGAGATAATATTTATTTTATAACTTTGCATTGTCTTGGAAGCACTATTTTTATTACTCTTACAAACATTATTTTTATGAAGTGCATTCTATAATGCTTCCAATTTATTTTATGTTCACTAAACTAATATTGATGTATTTTTTATTTGGTAGGATTATGTTGGTGCGATTGATGGAACATATATAGAAGGGGAGGTTCCTAAAGCGGTGCAACAAGCATATCGTAATCGCAAAGGAAGAACATCACAAAATGTCTTATGTGCTTGTGATTTTGATATGCGATTTACCTTTGCTGCTGCTAGTTGGGAAGGTATTGCACATGATAGTAAAGTACTTGAGAATGCACTTGTTGAAACCAACTCACAATTTTCATTTCCGCCATATGGTAACTTTAAATTACATCCTTAGAATAAATATTATTTACACAAAGCTGTCTCATTTACGTCACATATGCTTTTAGTAATTCTTTATAAAATGTTTGTTGGTAGATAAATATTATGTTGTTGATGCTGATTTCCGAAACACAAAATGATTTTTAGCTCCATACAAAGGACTACGCTATCATTTGCAAGATTACCGAGGAAGTGAAAGAGAGCCTCAAAATGCCAAAGAACTATTTAATTAGAGGCATTCATCTCTGCGCAATGTGATTGAACGGACTTTTGGAGCTTGAAAAA
>NW_006238967.1:1614621-1617133 GCF_000226075.1 Solanum tuberosum
CTCAAAGTAACAATGTTGGTTCGTCTTCTCGGTCACATGATCGAGAAATGCAAGTTCAACGTGAGGAAATTGTCCGTACTATGTGGGAGGATTATATTAAAGACTAGTACACTACAATTTATGTTCAATTTTTTTTATTAAATTAAAGTTAGATGAAACAATTACTTAAGTGGAGAACAAATAACTTTGTAATAATTTATTATGCGATTTTATAATTTTTTGTTTATTTGATAAGATTGAATAAACAATTGGGGCTATTTTAATAGTTTTACAACTTATGAGATTTTTATGTTTATAAGAAAATATACAACACAAAAATTCCATATCGCATGTCCAAGCAAACCTTCAATTTCATCTCATGATTCCGTATCATGATACCATATGATGATTCCATATCATGATACCATAAGATGATTCCATATCATGATACCATATCGCATGGCCAAATGGGCCCTAAGTATTCCCAAGAGTAAATGTTTTTACTTTTAAAATGAGAGGAAACTCTGATTTGCAAATGAGTTCATGCGGAGTTTTGGGCACTATCTCTTTTAAGAGAATCTTTTTGAGTAATAATCTCAAAGTTTGAGGATGAGGAAATGTTTTTATAAAACATATGAGCATGATTTATATTATTGGGAGTAATATTGAGCACCGATATAGGGGAGAGTTCAGACAACTCACAGCCCCCATAAACCATGTCTGCCAACATGGGGAAGGGTCATACTTTTTTGATGATTCATTATTGCTTTTTAGCATAGATTTGTGTATCCACTTAGTTTAGGATTTCCTATACTCCGGGAAGGTATAAGACAGTTCCAGTAGCATGGACGAGATGTTATATCTTCAAATAATTCAAAGTGATGGTTGTCGGTTAGAGAATCTTCCAAATAAAAATAAAAATTTTATTATTGTATTTTCATGTACATTTGAGTTATTATCTACTATTTTAAAAAGTTTCATGTATTTAGCATCTTTTATTGTTTCTTTCATTTTGAGTTGAGTATCCTTCAGTTGAGTTGTGTATCCTTGAGTTGAGTTAAGTATTCCTGAGTCGAGTTGAGTATTCTTGAGTTATGTTGAGTTGAGACGAGGTAAGTATGTCTTACTTATTATCAGTTCGAGCTTATACTATGTTGCAGAGTTACCCTTACATGCTCGTACATTTCATGTACTGACGCCATTTGGCATGCATCGTTTCATGATGCAGATACAAGTATTCAGGATCATCAACACGCGTTTTGTTGAGGTCATGTGATATTCCAGTTAGCTTTTGTGAGACTTTTTATATTTCAGAGGATTTCACCTTTACCTTGCGGTTAGTAATTTTGAGATATCGTGGGTCTTGTCCCGATATCCTTCCGTAATAGTAGAGGCTTAATAGATAGACACATGTTACAAGTTTTTCTGTATTTACTTTCTTTTGAGTATTATTTAGACTTTCTTAAAGTTCAGTATTTGAGTTCAATGAATTTAATTCAGTTTTAAGCTTACGTATGCTTAAGTTAGTCTTCTGCTTGTAGTTATCCGGGATTAAGGTTCGCTTGGGAACCAACAATTGTTCTCAAGTGCCGTCCACGTCCAAGGTATAGGATCGGGGAGTGACAGTATAATTGGAAAGAAACTTCTTGTAGAGTTTTAATACACAAGATTAGGTGGGAAGCAATAAACCCAACACTTGATAAACATTAAACCTTCCATTATTAATCCCTGTGTTATTAATCTTTGTATCAAACGACCCCTTAGTGTACTGGTGTGGTATTTATTACAATCATATGTGTTGGTGTGGCACCCGATCCTATCATCAAACACACAACACAACCACAATCACACTGAATAACTGATGAGTCCACAAATTGGACTCATTTACGGCTTTATTTTGATAAGAATAGTGTCCTCAAATGATTATTTTGTCTAAATATCTGATGAAAACTCTTAAGTTTCAAGTATTTGAAGTTTTAGTGAAAACATGGACACTTAGGCACAAAAAGGAACAAAAAGGCTGAAAAGAACAACGAAGTTGAAACCCGAGCATCACCAAGCACACTTGGTGATTTGCCGAAGGGATTTATTCCGCCCTTTGTTCCAGTAGGCGAAGCACTGAAGAAGAAGGATAAAAAAGGCGATTAAAAGAGCAGTCGGCGCTTCGCCAAATAGTTCCGCGAAGCAGTACTATACCGCCCAATGGTCCAGAATGTGAAGGTGCTGAAGGCAAGCACGAAACGGCGATAAGACAGACAAAGGGCGAATCGCCGAAGTCATTCGGCGACATCGACTAACTTCGCCGAAAGATCCGTTAGCACTATTTTCTGAAGTCTATAAATACTGAACTTATTATTATTTTTAGGTGTGGAACTTTTATTTTTAATTTTCAGAATAGAATAGTACTTTTTTATATATTTTCTCTCAAGTTTGGAGAGGGTTTTTGGGAACTTGAAGAAAGGAGTTCATCTTCCCCAAGTTGGAAGTGGGTCTTCTCCATTCTTCTTCCTTTACTTAAATCAAGGTTTAATTT
>NW_006238967.1:1617290-1621090 GCF_000226075.1 Solanum tuberosum
TCCCATATCCTAACACTCAGCTCGAGAGAGTGAGTGGGGTAAGGCATATGCTGGTCTTCATGCGGCGAATGGGTGTCCGAGAGGAACGCATTTGACACGGGGTAAGTTGCCCGAGAGGGAACTTATTTCCATTTAAAGCTTAGCCTAGTCACTATTATCTTACAAATATCTTGTCAAAAGCATGTACCCAACTGTTTATCTCAACTTGTATTACGGTCACACCCCAAGAATATTTCCCCATACTTGATTTTCTTGTTAATTTTTGCTGCTTTTACTACTTGTAACAAAACCCCAAAATCGATATTTGACACTTTCGTGTCACCCCCTTTATTTACTATGTTTTTGTTCATTAACGTCTTTAGCTACGACTAGTTAGAGCTAAATTTTATTTTTCTATCAATTTTTCAAAACCACTCCCTTGGGACACAACCCCATCATTTAGTTGGGTTACTATACTATCGACGATTGTAGACACTCATACCGTTGATTAGTGTCGTTGGTCACGATAAGCATCAAAATGGCACCGCTGCCAGGGAGTGCTGTTATTTAGGAATTCGTAGTTACATAGAATTTTTAATTCTTTCTAGTTTTAGTTCTACTAATCTAAATTGTAATTTTGTTTTGCTAGTTTAAATATCAAAGCAGGGAACTAAGGATAGAAAACCATTATAGATACCACACGAATCATCCCCTTCTGAAATTATTAAACCTCAGGGACAACCTCCTGACCTTCAAACAGGAAGGGGATGAGACTATTCGGGAAATGTGGTTGAAGTTTCAAGCAGTACTGCAACCATGCCCATCTCACGGGATGACATACAAGGGGCTATTAGAGTGCTTCTACAAGGTTCTAGGACCCGAGAATAGAGATATAACTGATCAACTTTGCGAGGACGGTATGCTACACCAGCCTTATGAAGTTGTAGCAAAACTCCTTGATGGCATGGTAGAAGCCAACAAAGAAGCCAAAGAGAAGTAGGAGTGGGACACACTAGCTACCTAGTTGAATACTCTATCTACCAGAGTCACAGAATTGGAAGCACAAGCCATGGGGAAAGAAAAACACTCCTCCCTTCGAGAATATAGGCATGGGAAGAAGCAGAGAGGTATACAAGATGATGAAGCCCTGTCACTCATTCAACAAAAAGATTGAAGCACATGCGAAGATGTTGAATGAGATGAAGGAAAATGTTGAAATGTTAAACAAAGCGTTAGCCTCTCACTCCATGACAATTCAGCTGTAGGATGCTCAAATCACTCATTTAATGACGGGTCACTATCCTTCGTTCGCCGAAGATTCACCTAATTACACCATGGATGATTCCGAGGATGAAGAGTAGTCCTTGACTTGCATCGTGCTGCGACGTTAACTTAGGCGTTATTTGGGAGGCAACCCAAAACCCCATATTATCTGGCATACTGGTAAAACAATAATGTCTTAGTTTTATAGACTGAAGTGTAATAGGTGCCAAAGAGGTGCATAATGGTGAGCAACAGATCCAGTCGGCGATTAAATCTATTCCGCCGTTTGATTCAAGATATCTTTAAAATCTGGAGTCTGTAAAACTCGGCGAGCTCAGGACAGTTTTGGCGAATCGCCCACCTAATCGGCGACCCAAATGGTCACCACTGTTTGAACATCTACAACTACTGAGAATTTCTGTAAAACTCGGCAAAGTAAAAATTTGTTCGGCGAAGCGCCGAATCACTCAGAAACCAAAACTCGACCACAAAATGGGAATGAACTGGATAAGCTGCAGGTCAATGCATAAAAAGGCAACTAATTAATCACTCAAGAGCGTGGGTTGAAGATAGGAGCACTGGAATGCTAAGAAAAGTTGTACAGAGCTTGATGAATCACTCGGCAATGCACATTTTTGCCACCCCTCGTTAGTTGACTGTGGCTGTTCTTTTGAAAAAACTTAAGTCTCAGTTTCGATCAATATCGATGACTTGAATAGTGCTCCTAATTGAGCGAAGATGAATGTACGGCTGCGATGAGGCTAAATGAAGTTGCATAGACAATATGTGAAATCTTTGCATCTCGTTGTGATTAGCCATTTATCGAATTGATTCTCTTGTCATGACCGTTGCACCCTAGCGAAAATGTGTAGTCTTGGTTGACTTAAGTGTCGAGGCCTTGTGTGATTAGCTTGCTTTGAAACTTGCATGAGTAAACCTATAATTTGCCCTGTTAGTCTGATTGATTTAGAAAGGTGTCCTCTTGAGATGATCTTAGGTAATTTAAAGAGTGTGAGCCAAAATTTGACATATACCTCTTTTGTGGCCTACCTGTGAGCGTGTGAAACTCTTTTGAACACCCTTTGAGCCTTACCTATCTTTGGAAGAACCTTGATGAACACTAGACCTTACATGACCCACTACTTATAATCCTCTTGATTTGTGGTTTAGCGAATAGCCAACTTAGGCCAAAAGCCTAAGTTGGGGGTGTGGTGAAAAGGAAAAGGAGAAGTCAAAAAGTGCAAGAGAAGTTCCCCTTAACCCATGGTATTGCATGAAAATGGAACCCCTTTGATTCAAAAAAAGAAAAAGAAAAAAAAAAGAATAAATTACGAAAGAGATCGGGTCCCAAGCAATCCATGAAGGTGAATAAAAAGGTGACTTAGAAGCACTATAAAAAGAATTGATAGAGGAAAAGAAGGGAATCCCTTGAGAATACCACATCTCACGAGGAAAAAGTCACTGAGCCTAAGTGACCATACCTTTGCACTCAGCCCCATTACAAGCCTTAGAAAGACCTTTTTTGATCTTGAGTTTGCTGAATCGAAAGTCGATTGGAAAATAAGGGCAAACCTATGGGTGAAAAACATGCATTGTGTTCCTCTTTTTGAGTGTGAGCGTTGCATTTGATTTCTGATCTTGAATTGATTAACCTATGTGTGTTAATATGGAATCATTCTTCATGTGAGGGCATTTAGATACTTTTTGTCGAGCTTGAACTTGCACAAGTAGCAAGTATTGCGAGCACGATAATCTCTGGTAATGGTGTGTCACAACTTGAATCTTTGAGTACACAGTTGATTTGTGCAAAAGTAATTTGAATCTTGTTGTGTATGTTCATGATTGAGTATTGTGTAGCACTGTTTTAGACACCATTTTTGAACGGCTGAACTTGAGTTTGCTTGAGAACAAGCAAAAGTTTAAGCTGGGGTGTTGATCAGTCCACAAATTGGACTCATTTAGGGCTTTATTTTGATAAGAATAGTGTCCTCGAATGCTTATTTTGTCTAAATATCTGATGAAAACTCTTAGGTTTCAAGTATTTGAAGTTTTAGTGAAAGCATGGACACTTAGGCGCAAAATGGAACAAAAGGGCTGAAAAGAACGACGAAGCTGAAGCGCGAGCATCATTAAGCACACTTGGCGATTCGCCGAAGGAATTTACTCTGCCCTTTGTTCCAGTACGCAAAGCCATAGAGGAGAAGGATAAAAAGGCGATGAAAGGAGAAGTCGGCGCTTCGACGAATAGTTCCGCGAAGAAGTACTATACCGCCTAATGGTCCAGAACGTGAAGGTGCTGAAGGCAAGCACAAAACGGCGATGAGAAAGACGAAGGGCGAATCGCCGAAGTCATTCGGCGACATCGACTAACTTCCCCGAAAGATCCGCCAGCACTATTTCTGAAGTCTATAAATACTGAACTTATTATTATTTTTAAGAGTGGAACTTTTATTTTAATTTCCAGAATAGAATAGTACTTTTTAGATATTTTATCTCAAGTTTGGAGAGGGTTTTTGGGAACTTGAAGAAAGGAGTTCATCTTCCCCAAGTTGGAAGTG
>NW_006238967.1:1621326-1630202 GCF_000226075.1 Solanum tuberosum
CTGAGAGGGTGAGCCCTAGTCCCATATCCTAACACTCAGCTCGAGAGAGTGAGTGGGGTAAGGCGTAGGCTGGTCTTCATGCGGGAAATGGGTATCCGAGAGGAACACGTTTGAAACGGGTTAAGTTGTCCAAGAGGGAACTTATTTCCATTTAAAGCTTAGCCTAGTCACTATTATCTTACAAATTTCTTGTCAAAAGCATGTACCCAACTATTTATCTCAACTTGTATTACGGTCACACCCCAAGAATATTTCCCCATACTTGATTTTCTTGTTAATTTTTGTTGCTTTTACTACTTGTAACAAAACCCCAAAATCGATATTTGCGTGTCACCCCTTTTATTTACTATGTTTTTGTTCGTTAACGTCTTTAGCTACAACTAGTTAGAGCTAAATTTTATTTTTCTATAAATTCTCAAAACCACTCCCTTGGGACATGACCCCAACCTTTAGTTGGGTTACTATACTATCGACGATCGTAGACACTCATACCGTAGGTTAGTGTCGTTGGTCACGATAAGCATCAATAACAATCACACATATACTTTCAAGTAACACATTCATCACATGCAATTGACAATACCTTTACTTTCACATCATGTCATTTACGTTTTTCCTTATCATATATCATGCATATATTACTACAAAGTAGTTGACAAAACACATATAACATAAATAGAAAACAAAGAACAATCTATGTATAATTTGGTTGAACCGTGTCAATCTTTATCTTAGAGGTGTTCGATTGTACTCACATGTTAATCTTGACTTTCCGTTTTGATTTACTAGAAATGAAAACATATTAATCAATTCTATAGAAAATAGAATTTTCTAAATACAACCATTGCACACTTTTCTGATTCTTCACATGCCCATAAACATCATCAGAAAGTGATAGATTTGATCACAATGAAACTAACAGATTTAACAAATTTTATAAATTGCATCATCTACTCGTTATCTCTACTATCTCTCTCAATATACATCTATTAGAGGTGTCCTTCCTGTCCTTTTCTTCCATATTCTTTACAAGTGCACATATAATTCAAAAAAAATTTGTTTCACTACTTTTGTCATTTTCACAAAGATATTAAGCATCATCTTATTTCTTGGGGCATTGGGGTTTAGGGGTATGAAATCGGTGGAAACACATCTTTCTAAATTATATGACTTAATTAAACAAGTAATGAATAATATATGTGAATATAATAAATATAATGAGTATATTGCATTTGTTAAATTATATTATTATATATTATAGAAAAAAAAAGTATTTTACTATTATGTTATTATAACTTTTGAATATTTAATTCTTTTAAATGTTATGGCTTGCAAAAGTTGTTGAATGACATCTACAAAAAATTGAAAATTAATTTAGCCATGAAGAAATCGAAGAGAAATTAAGACAATTTCAAAAAGTCTAATTTTGATTATGTATTATAAAATAAATAAAAAATTAATATGGTATAATTATTTAAAATAATCGACCAGGTTTGGAATATTGACACTCTTTCCCGACATTCACCTGCTCAGTTGATACGCTCAAATTACACCTCCCTAAAGAAACATAAACGATCGTTATCAAGTAAAGAACCCAACTTGTAGGTTGGGGTCGATCCCACGAGGAAAATTGTTTAGACTTTACTTTAACCAACAATTATATTCAATTAGTCAAATTAATTCCATAAACAAGTAATTAAAGGGGGGGGGGGGGGGGGGAGGTTGTGAAACAAAACATGCAAAGTGATAAGTTAGGTATCTCTAAATCCTTGGTCCGGCATCTAGAGAATTTCACCCCGCACCTTGGTCCGGCTACGTATGTATAATCTACTAACCCTTACTTTTACCTCATATTAGACATCATAATCGATGTTTGGCTTAGTTATTACTTTGCATCAATCGACATTAGCCTATTAGATAGTATCACACTAAATCTATGTTGATAATTCTTTTCTTGTTGATTACCTCCTTGGTCCGGTAGGTAGCAACAAGGCGAGTTCTAACGCGTGCACTCGTTAAAAAGACTTCTAAACGAAAGAATTATCAATGCATGCAAAACACTATTCAAGAATTGCTTATTTACTATTCATACTTTGTTAATCGCTCATGGTTCCCACAACCCTAGTTGTGGAGTTTAGTTACCCATAATCATATGAACACAATTCATTGTTTTAGATGAAAGAATTATGAACTTACGCAAGAATAATAATAAACCCAGAAATTTGACTTGAATTGCAACACCAAAATCTTCAAAACCAACTTAGGAAATTAAGAATTGCTAAAGTTGCAAGTTAATCTCCCAAGTCAAGAACTAGAACAAAAGTAATAAAGTCTAACCCCCAAAAACGAGGTTTAAATGCCCTATTTATAGAAAACAAGTCCTACATTAAAAGGGAAAAAAAAATAGGAAAGTTTGTTCAGGGATCCTTCTTTATTCCACCAGACTGACTCACGGACCGTCAATGGATCTACGGTCCGTGAGTCCCTTCCATCAGCCAGGACTTGGAAAACATTTCAGCTTCCAAAAATTAGCTTCTCTGAAGCAAACGACGGAACTGCAGTACGGACCGTAGATCGATCTACGATCCGTCAATCCCCCTCCGTAGCTCCACACTTAGAATCTTCAAAAATCAGGTACTGGAACCCTCACAGTATCAATCTGCGGATCAACAGTACGGTCCGTAGATTAATCTACGGACCGTACAATGGTCACCGTGGTTCCACACTTGGTCAGATTTCCCTAGAATTTGCCCTTCTATGCCTTGCCTGCTGATCTACGACCACCATCTATGGAGCGTCAATGGACCTACGGTCCGTAGATCACCTCCGTAGATGCCCTTTTCTGCATTTCTTTCAGCTGTCTCTTTACTTCCGCGCCTGAACATCTTTCCTGCAAATTATGATAAAAACCAATACAAAAAGGCCCTAGACACACACAACTTGTAAGTCAAATGTATTAGAAATACCATAAAATCACGGTATATCATCAGTCGGTGACAGTCCATGCCAACCCTAAACTTGTGAGTTATCCAACTACCATGTGTGCTACAAATTTCATATCGATTGACTCGAGAACATGCTTGAGACATACGATTGTTTTGGGTGTGAGTTCTATGACTGAACTGAGATTGTGTATAGTATTATTGTTGATAATATTTGTTGTGGATATATTTGTATACTGTTTTATTTTACTAAGTTTTGATTTTTGATTTTTGTATTTCGTACATTGGGAGCTACCCGATGATTCCACTAGTACACTATGATTTTGTATACTGATATTGTACTTGTTCTTTTTTTATTGAGTACATGGCATATTTTAGCGGCATCTACGCGACCTTAACTATGAGTTTGATGCTTTCTAAATCCAAGGGTGAGCTGTTTCTTCCGAGCTGTTCTAGATTACTTTTTTTTTCTTTAATCCATCTTTTGGACTTAGATTTTTGTTGTTGTTTTGGATTTGCATCCCCATATTCGAGACTACATAAATGTTTTAGTATACAACTTTTAGGTTTTAGGGGGTTAATTCTGCAATGTTTTTGTAACACCCTATATTCGAGTTAGAGAGCATAGCATGTTAGAACTCCTAGATGCCACCTCCCAGGGACCAACCATGGCTCGTGGGTGAGACCACTGATATACCGTGAGCTTACGGTATTTTTGATACATTTCACTTAATAGTTGTGTGTGTCTAGGGTAATTTTGGATTGAAAATAATGTTTTGTGTGTTATGTTTGCAAGAAATAGGCTTTGACGCGGTTGAGTGGGATGACAACTGAAAATCTGCAGATCTGGCCACCCACAAAAGTGACTTACGGACCGTAGGTCCTATGATGGTAGGCGTAGATAGGAGCATCAGTGAAGTCTGATCAGGTGTTGAATCATGAAGCGATCCACGGACAGTAGGTCGACCTACGAGCCGTCTTGCAGATCCGTAGAAGGTGTTCAGAGAGTTGAAGTTCCAGTACTTGATGAAAATCATAAGTGTGGAGCCACGGAAGAGGACCCACAGACCGTAGGTAAACCTACGGTCCGTCCTGCACGTCCGTCATAGATGAACTGGGAGTTAAAGGTTCCAGCTGCTGTGGAAAAGTTCTAAGTGTTGACCAACGAAGGGGACCTACGGACCGGAGGTCGACCCATTGTCCGTAGGTCGAGTCATTGATCAAAGTTGTGTCCCCAGAAGTTTATTTCCTTATTTTGTTTCCTAAGTCATACATTGATGTGATGTCTAATCTGAGGTAAAGGTAAGGGTTAGTAAAGTATACACAAGTAGCTAGACCAAGGTGCGGAGTGAAATTCCCTATTTGGAGAACCAATCACTTAGGGATACATATCCTACCAACTTTGCATGTAAAACACTAGGAAAGGATTACTATTATTAGGATTACCTCGTTAAGAGCTTATGGGGAACACATATACCATAGTTTCTCTCTCTCATTGATAACAACAAAGTTTGAATCTTGCTTACTTGCTACTTAATCAACAATTAGTTATTTGTTTCACAAATCTCCCCCCTTTATTTACTTGTCTCGGAAATAAGTTGACTAAACGAATATAACAGTAAGTTAAGTTTAAGTCTGAACCATATTCCTTGTGGGATCGACACCAACCTACAAATTGGGTTCTTTACTTGATAACGTTCGCTTATACTTCTTTACGGAGGTGTAATTTGAGCGTATCAAATTTTGGCGCCGCTGCCGGGGAATAAGGCTTTTGGATTATGTTTAACTACATTCATTATTGAACTTTAGTCAATTATTTCCTAATTTAACGTTTTCTTTTGTTTTGTTTTTTCTACAGGTTTCTACCCTATTGTATGCCAAGTACACGGAGTTGAGGTGAACCACTGACCCCACACGACCCCGAACTAAGAAAGACTTTGAGAAGAATGAAAAATCAAGGGGGCAATAATAACCCGATCATAGAGGAGCATGAAGACAGAGTGAATAATGAGAACATTCAGGTTCCGGGTGGTAATCTACTCAGAGATGCATTGAGGGTGCATAATCCACCAAAACCAAGGTTGTAAGATAACTACAGGGTCGAGTTCAATAGAGTTGAATCAAAAGAACCCATTGTTCTCCCTACTCTACCTCCAGGGTATACTTTTGTAATGACGAGCAGTGTGATGCAGATGCTTACTGCGAGGGGGTTGTTTTCTAGTATGGCTTCAGAAGATCCACATGGACACATGACCAAATTGATGAGTGTCTGCAAGAGGTGTGTAGGGCGATCAGAGTTGGATATGAACGTCATAGGGTTGAGAGTCTTCCCTTTATCATTGACCGGAGATGCTACGATCTGGTTTTCTGAGCTTCCATATAACTCAATTCATACATGGGACCAATTGCACAAGGTATTCATGGCCAAGTACTTCTCGTTGTCTAAGAAGCTGAACCACAAAGACAAGCTTAACAACTTTGTGGCACTACCTGGAGAATCTGTGAGTAGTTCATGGGATAAGTTCACTGCATTCATAACAAGTGTTCCGAATCACCGCATCGATGATGAGTCACTAAAGGAGTATTTCTACAGAGGCCAGGATGACAATGGTAAGGTTATGCTTGATATTATCGTTGGACGATCATATGGTGAGTGCACTTTTGAGGAGATCGCAGAGATATTGGAGAAGATTTCCTGAAATAATAAAGCATGGAGCACTAGAAAGTCAGACATTGGAAGAAGCACATTTGCAGTTCAAGCTACACCTAGTCAATCGGCTGATGACATTCGTGAGGAGATGGCTCAGATGAGAACAAAACTTAGGTTGGTATTGAAGCATGTGAGAGGAGGTGTAGAAAAGGTGAATGCGGTAAACTACTTGACTAGAACTCCACCACCACCAGTTGAGTAATTCTACTATGAGGAGGATGCTTATTTGGTGATTGATCGGACAGGGAGTTTTCGGGCCAACACCCAAGGTTCCAATTCGGCTAATTGATGCCAAGGTCAAGGAAACCAAGGTCGGAACTATGGTAACTACAATTGAGAGGGTAACTATGTTCGGGATGGGAACTACACTCACGACAACAACTATAATCGAAACAACTATGGCAATAGAAATGAAAGAGTTGGGCTTTATGTTCCACCTGCAAATTGGGAATTTGGCAATAAGGAAGTTGGGGGTAATATGTCACGCATTGAGGATATGATGCAGAAGATGATGAAGAGGTTTGATACGACTGATGAGAATGTGAAAGATATGCGAAACGATTTGTCTAGAATTGGTCAAAAAGTTGATGCCCATACAGTGTCGATCAAGAAACTTGAGCAGTAGATGAATCAGTTGTCCACTACAGTAAACCTGTGTTAGCCTGGCACACTTCCTAGCAACACCATCTAGAATCCAAAGAATGGGCATTGTATGTCAGTCACTACTCGAGGGGGTTAACAGACCATTGATCCACCTATGTCATCTGAGCTTGAAATTGTGGTAGAAAAAGATGATGATGAGATCGAGGTTACTAGAGAGTTCAAGAATGCTACAGAGAAGGGTGCGGAGGTGACCCAAAAAGTTTTTCCCATTCCTAGACCTCCACCGCCATTCCCACAGAGATTGGTGAAGAAGAATGAAGAAGTAAAATACCGCAGGTACATTACTATGTTGAAACAGCTTTCCATCAATGTTCCGTTCATAGAGGCTTTGGAGAAAATGCTTGGGTATGAAAAGTTTATGAAGGATTTGGTGACCAAAAAGAGGGTTGTTAGCTTTGAGAATGATAAGAGGTTGTAGCATTGCAATGTTATTGCTACTAGGTCACTTGTGCAGAATAAAGAGGATCCTGGTGCTTTCACTATTCCTTGTACCATCAAGTTATTACATTTTGCGAAGGCGTTGTGTGATTTGGGTGCTAGTATTAATCTAATGCCATTGTCTATTTACAAGAAGTTGGGTTTTGGGGAACCAAAACCGACTGCGATGCGACTACTCATGGCCGATAGAACTCTGAAGAAGCCCATTGGTGTTCTCCAAGAGGTACTTGTGAAAGTGGAGTCGTTTATTTTTTCGGTGGATTTTGTGATACTTGATTGTGAGGTTGATTTTGAGGTTTCCATCATCCTAGGGAGATAATTCATTGCTACTGGCCCCACCTTGGTCGATATAGAGAGAGGGCAAATAAAGTTCTGATTGAATAATGAAGAGGTAACTTTCAACATCTGTAGGTCTATGGAGCAGGAAAGCGATCTCAAGTCAGTATCAGTGGTGAATCATGTTTTGGAGCGAGGTTCTGATGTGTCTGTTGAAGAGATGCACTGGTAGGTAATGATGAATTTTAAGGGTGACGGTATTGAAAACTATGATGAATTAGTTGCCGCACTTTATAGTTTCGAATTCCGTTCCAAACCAAAGAAATTAGAGCTAGATATGAAGAATCGCGACTCTCCACCCGTAAAACCGTCTATTGAAGAGGCTCCAAAATTGGAGCTCAAGGCTCTACCATCATATTTGAGATATGTGTTCTTGGGGAGAGATGGTACTTTACCGATCATCATTGCGACATTTTGAGTGATGTACAAGTTGAGGCATTGGTTTCTGTGTTGAAGATGTTCAAGAGGGCCATTGGATAGACTATTGCGGACATTATTGGGATTCCTCCTAATATTTGTTCTCATAAAATCTAACTCGTGCTGGACAACAAGCCTAGTATCTAGCACCAAAGGAGACTAAATCCGCCTATGCAAGAGGTAGTGAAAAAGGATATCATCAAATGGTTGGATGCTGGAGTCATATATCCCATTGCAGATAGTAGTTGGGTTTGTCACGTTCAGTGTGTTCCTATGAAACGTGGGATTATTGTGGTTCTTAATGCAAAAAACGATAGTGTTCCAATTTGGCCAGTGACTGGATGGAGAGTATGCATGGACTACCAGAAATTGAATGCTTGGACAGAAAATGATCACTTCCCTATGTCGTTCATGGATCAGATGCTGGATTACCTTGCTGGTAAGGGTTGGTATTGGTTTTTTTATGGGTATTTGGGCTACAATCAGATCTCCATAGCTCCGAAAGACCAAGAGAAGACCATCTTCACTTGCCCTTATGCTACTTTCACCTTCAAACGGATGCCATTTGGGTTGTGTAATGCTCCAGCGACATTCCAGTGTTGCATGATGTCGATATTTTCATATATGATGGAGTACACTATTGAGGTATTTATGGATGACTTCTCTGTGGTAGGTGACTCGTTTGATGGTTGTCTGATGAATTTGGCCGAAGTACTGAAACGATGTGAAGAGTGCAATCTTGGGCTCAATTGCGAAAAATGCCACTTCATGGTGAAAGAAAGAATCGTTCTGGGTCATCGGATTTCTGAGAAGGGTATTGAGGTTGATAGAGCTAAATTCGAGGTAATAGAAAAGCTTCAACCACCTATCTCTGTTAAAGTTGTTAGAAGTTTTCTTGGGCATGCATCATTTTATAGGAGGTTTATCAAGGATTTCTCCAAAATTTCACACCCACTGTGCAAATTGCTCGAAAAAGAGTGTAAGTTTGATTTTGATGATGCTTGTCTAAGAGCATTTGGAGAGTTGAAAGAAAATCTAGTTTCCGTACCTATCATTATTTCACCGGATTAGGGGCAACTGTTTGAAGTGATGTGTGATGCGAGTGGAGTGGCACTTTGTCACGCCCCAAACTCAAGTGGCGAAGCTAGCTCCTAAGGCCAAAACTCAGGCCCGAGCCGACCCTACTGAACCATTTGCTACTAGCGCATGGCAGTCACATGCATTTAAGAAAACAAACAAGTATATCTCGGCTTAAAACTAAGCCCTTGGCCGGCAAGGCCCCTGTCAACAGATCTACAAAAGAAACAGCTACTCCCAAGAGTTCATATAAAGAAATTGTCAACTAGCACAGAAGTCCTGATTGGGCCGTC
>NW_006238967.1:1631931-1634893 GCF_000226075.1 Solanum tuberosum
CTTTAGGCATCACACATGACAACATAAATAGATAAGCGTTATAGCTCCACCACAACAGTGCGAGCATATATACAACGACAACCACAATAATGATAAGCAATAATATATATATAAAATCAAATAGGTATCTTACCTTACTGCCCTAATATAACCTGATATAGCATCACCCTGGGGTATGAAACAAGTGAGGATATTTGGACCTCATGCCATCCTCAGCTTCCCAGGTCACCTCTTCTCTATTTTTATTCCTCCACAATACTTTAACCGAAGCCACCTCTTTGATTCTCAATTTACGGACCTGCCGGTCTAATATAGCAACTGGAGTTTCCTTGTAGGACAACTCCTCTGTGATCTGAACATCCTCAACTAGGACAACTCGAGAAGGGTCTCCTACACACTTTCGTAGCATCGATACATGGAAAAATGGATGAACAGATCTTAGACCTGAAGGCAATTCTAACTCATAAGCCACACGTCCTACCCTCCGAAGGATTCGGTATGGCCCAATGAATCTTGGACTAAGCTTTCCCTTTTTGCCAAATCGCATAACACCCTTCATAGGCGAGACTTTTAAGATTACCCAATCGTCGACACAAAACTCTAAGTCCCTTCGTCACACATCTGAGTATGACTTTTGTCGGCTTTGAGCTGTTAGCAACCTCTCTCGAATGAGCTTAACTTTCTCCACTGTCTGCTGGACTAAGTCGGGTCCAATCAACCCTGACTCACCTACCTCAAACCATCCAATGGGGGATCTACATTTTCTCCCATACAAAGCCTCATAAGGTGCCATCCCAATGCTGGAATGATAACTATTATTGTATGCGAACTCAATAAGAGGCAAGTGGTCATCCCAACTTCCCTTGAAGTCCAGCGCGCACGCCCGTAACATATCTTCGAGTGTCAAAATTGTTCGCTCAGCCTGGCCATCTGTCTGAGGGTGAAAGGCGGTACTAAGATTAACTTGTGTTCCTAACCCTTTCTGGAAGGACTTCCAGAAATTAGCGGTAAATTGTGCTCCTCTATCAAAGATAATAGATACTAGGACATCTTGTAGCCTAACAATCTCTCTAATATAGAGCCCTGCATAGTTTTCGGCCGAAAAAGTAGCCTTGACTGGTAAGAAATGGGCTGACTTTGTTAGTCTATCAACAATTACCCAAATAGAGTCAAACTTGCGACGCGATTGAGGTAACCCTGTAATAAAATCCATATTAATTGCTTCCCACTTCCACAAAGGAATGGCTATCTCCTGAACTAGCCCAGCGGGCTTTTGGTGCTCAACCTTCACATGTTGGCAATTAGGACATGTGCCACAAACTCACCAATGTCCTTCTTCATCCCGTGCCACCAATAGATCTCCTTAATATCATGATACATCTTCGTCGAACCAGGGTGAATAGAATAACGGGAATGATGACTCCATCTTCTGCTATATCAAATGCTAAAGACTATTGATCCTGAGCCTTAGATCTAAGATGCTCTAAGCTAGGATCCTCTTGTTGTCGTGATTTTACTTCTACAACTAGAGATGATACGGTTGTATCCTGAATTGTGACCCCACTATCGTCTGCCTCTAATAATCTGACTCCCAAACTAGCCAACTGATGAAGCTCTCGTGCTAGCTCCCGCTTCTCAACACCTAAATGGGATAAACTACCCATAGATCTTCGACTGAGGGAATCAGCTACCACATTTGCCTTTCCTGGATGATATAAAATATCCACGTCGTAGTCTTTCAGTAACTCAAGCCATCGACGTTGTCGCAGATTTAACTCCTTCTGTCTAAATATATATTGAAGGCTTTTATGATCTGTGAAGATGTCAACATGAACACCATACAAATAGTGTCTCCAGATTTTTAATGCATGCACAACTGCCGCTAACTCTAAATCATGGGTCGGATAGTTCTTCTCATGTTTCCTCAACTGTCTTGAAGCATATGCGATAACCTTACCATGTTGCATTAGAACACATCCCAACCCAACCCCAGAAGCATCACAGTACACCGCATAGCCTTCTGAACCCTCTGGCAATGCTAGAACTGGTGCTGATGTTAACCTGTCCTTTAGTTCCTGGAAACTATGCTCGCAAGCCTCAGTCCACTGGAACTTAACTGCTTTTTGAGTCAGCTTCGTTAATGGTGCTGAAAGTGAAGAAAACCCCTCTACAAACCTTCTGTAGTACCCAGCTAACCCTAAGAAACTACGAACCTCAGTCGGAGTCATGGGTCTGGGCCAAGTCTTTACGGCCTCAATCTTTTGTGTATCAACCGCAATGCTTGCATCTGATATAATGTAGCCTAAGAAAGCTTAGAGTTCAACCAGAACTCACACTTAGAAAACTTTGCATAAAGTTCTCGATCTCGAAGAACCTGAAGGACTGCTCGCAGATGATTTGCATGCTCAGCTTTTGAACGTGAATACACCAAAATATCATCAATAAATACAATCACAAACAAGTCTAAATACGGCCTGAATATACTATTCATCAGGTCCATGAACACTGCTGGGCATATACTATTCATCAGGTCCATAGACACTGCTGGGGCATTAGTTAATCCAAAAGACATCACCAAGAACTCAAAGTGTCCATCTCTGGTTCTAAAAGCTGTCTTTGGAATGTCTTTCTCCTGAACTCGTATTTGGTGGTAACCTGATCTTAAATCAATCTTTGAGAAGCACTCAGCACCTTGTAACTGATCAAACAAGTCATCGATCCTCGGAAGGGGATACTTATTCTTTATAGTCGCCTTATTCAGCTGTCGATAATCGATACACATTCTTAGTGAGCCATCTTTCTTCCTCACGAATAACACTGGTGCACCCCATGGTGAAGCACTAGGTCTGATAAAGCCTTTATCCAGCAAGTCTTTCAGCTGACCCTTCAACCCTTTTAGTTCAGCAGGAGCCATTCTATAAGGAGAGATAGATATGGGTTGTGTACCTGGTAGCATATCGAT
>NW_006238967.1:1635721-1636934 GCF_000226075.1 Solanum tuberosum
GGTCTGGGACCACCCTGAAAATCTCCCTGCGAACCAGCGGACCTAGCCCTCTTCTGTCTCTCTCTCGAAACCCTCTCACTCGTATACTGTAGATGTCGGCGATCCTCTATGCCCTGTGCGAAGGCCTGAAATCCGTGAGATATCCATATTATCATTTAGCGCAGCGGTAGAACAAGCCTCGATATAGTCTGAGTCAAGCCCTCCCACAAATCTACGCACCCTGTCATGCATCGTATCAACAAATGCTGGTGCATATCTAGCCAATGAATCAAATCTCAGCCCGTACTCTCGGACATTCATGCCACCCTGTCGGAGGTTCAGAAACTGGTCCACCCGTCCATCCCTAATCTCTCGAGGCAAATAGTGATCTATGAAAGCTTCTGCAAAATTATCCTAAGTGGGTAAAGATATATCTTCTCCCCTCGATCTCTCCCAACTTTCATACCACAATACTGCAACATCACGCAATCGAAATACTGCTAACTCAACTGACTCAGTCGCTGAGGCATGCATGACTCTGAAGATCCTATGAAGCTGATCAACAAAGTGCTGAGGGTCTTCTCTGCGATCTGTCCCAGTAAACTATGGAGGATTCAAGGCAAGAAATTCACGAACTCTCGAACTTCCGGGCCCTTCAGAAGGTCCGGCAACATCTGGCGCAATTGGCTGGCGCTGTGAAGCTACTAACTGTGCTAACATATATAGTGCACTCTTGAAATCCTGATCAGATAAAATATGAAGGACTAGAGGTGGTACTGCTAGTGGAGCCGGGGCCCTGTAGCCCTCGGAGGCTCATGAAGCGGTTGAGAAGCTATAGGGGGCTGAAAAGATGTCTCCCCCTGGTTCTCACAATGGGCTACCTCCACCTGTGGTACCTTGCCAGTACCCTCACCTGCAGTTGTATCTAATCCCTGGCTAGTCGTAGTCTATCTGGTGTCAGCCATCTCTATCTGCATGCAAATATCAATTATAAGCCAGAAACATCCACCCTTAAGACAGCGTTCTATAGCACGAGGTGAGCAAAAGAATGATAGTCATTCTAACATGTCCGGTAGCTTCTTGTTTATCGAATGTGGAGCACAACACATTTATAAACAAGATTCTACTAGACACAGCTTGCAGACTCCCTAGGATACGACGTTGCTCTGATACCAAGTTTGTCACGCCCCAAACACGAGGGACGCAACTAGCTCCTAATGCCAAAACTCAGGCC
>NW_006238967.1:1638640-1672579 GCF_000226075.1 Solanum tuberosum
TTGGGGCAACCGTTTGAAGTGATGTGTGATGCGAGTGGAGTGGCGCTTGGTGTGGTATTGGGACAGAGGCGAGCGAAGATCCTTCATCTGATTTACTATGCCAGCAAAGCGCTAAATTTGGCTCAAAATAACTATACGGTGACTGAACAGGAACTCATTGTTGTAGTTTTAGCATTCGAGAATTTTCGATCCTACTTGCTTGGTACTAAGGTCATAGTGCATACTGACCATTCTGCATTGAGGTATCTGATGGCTAAAAAGGATGCAAAACCGAGGTTGATTAGATGGGTATTGTTGCTGCAAGAGTTCGATTTTGAGGTAAAAGATAGAAAGGGGACAAAAAATGAAGTTGTTGATCATTTGTCCAGATTAAAGGAGGAAGCTATGCTCAAGCTAGGAGATGGGGCTGAAATTAATGATGCTTATCCAGACGAACATGTATTGGCTGCATCTGTTGATCTTATTCCTTGGTTCGCAGACTTTGCTAATTACTTGGCAAGTGATCTGGTTCCATCGGATTTGTCATTTACACCAAAGGTAAAAAGTTTATGCATGATGTTAAGAGTTCATTTGGGATGAGCCTTATTGTTTCGTATTTGTGCTGATGGGATTATTCGTCGTTGTGTCCCTGAGGTTGAGATGATAAGTATACTAGAGGCGTGTCATTTATCTCCTATTGGTGAGCATCATAGTGGTATTCAGACCTCTTTCAATGTGGGTGTTACTGGCCTACCATCAACCAAGATACTCATGATTTCACCAAGTCTTGTGATAGGTGCCAAAGAGAATGTGGAATTTCAAAGAGGCAAAAGCTACCTATGAATTCAATATTGGTTATTGAGTTGTTTGATGTTTCGGGCCTTGACTTTATGGGTCCATTTGTGAGTTCACATGGGATGAAGTATATTCTTGTTGCGGTTGATTATGTGTCGAAATGGGTGGAAGCAATTGCGTTTTCAAACAATTAAGGGAAAAATGTCACCGCATTCCTAAAAAAGAGTATCTTCTCCAGATTTAGTACACCTAGGGGGATTATCAGCGATGGAGGTACCCACTTTCGTAATAAGTTGTTCAAGGCGTTGATAGAGAAATATGGTGTTCGTCACAATGTAGCCACTACTTACCATCTACAGTCTAGTGGGCAAGTTGAAGTGTCAAACAGAGAGATAAAGCAAATCCTTGCAAAGACTGTGAATGCCGATAAAACCGATTGGTCAAGGAGGCTTGATGATGCTCTATGGACCTATCGCACCGCATTCAAGACTCCCATAGGTATGTCCCCCTACCAACTTGTATATGGGAAGTCATCTCATTTGTCGGTAGAGCTAGAGCATAAGGCTATGTGGGCGCTAAAAAGTTGAATTTGGAATGGGGCGCTACATCGAGTCAGAGAGTGAATGACATGAATGAGCTTGATGAGTTTCACCTAAAAGCTTATGAAAGTTCAGCCTTGTACAAGGAGAAGATGAAGAAGTATCATAATCAAAAAATTGAAAAACATGTATTTCCTGTGGGTGATCTGGTGCTTCTATTCAACTCAAGGTTGCGCTTGTTTCCTGGCAAGCTCAAATCCAAGTGGACCGAACCATTCAAAGTCACTCAAGTGTTTCCACATGGAGCGGTCGGGCTCGAGAACAAGGAGGGAACAAGGTTCAAGGTGAACGGGCAAAGGATCAAAGTCTACATGGGGAAGTTGGAAAGTGTGCAAGAAGTGATTGAGGCCTATTATCTTGATGAAGTCTGAGTAATCAAGGGTCTTGCGTCATGCCGCGACGTTAAATCAAGCGCTTCTTGGGAGGCAACACAAGATGTACAATCTAGCCAACTATAGATTTTTCTTCTCGATATAGGAGTTTTATTCTTGTATTTTGATTTTTGTAGCTCTTTTGATAAGTGTTTTATTTTTTTTATTAGTGTTGGCTAGATATAGAATAGAGTCCGTGTCTAAAAAGTGTCCAGAAAATGTAAAAAAAAAGTCCTAATGGTTGCTACATTTGCAGGGATGAAAAGTTGAATCTGCAAAAAAAAGTTGGTCAGAGGTCTACGGACCCTATCGATGGTCCGTGGATCCATCTACGGATCGTGAATGACGTCCGTAGACCCCAGGTAAGTTTCCTAATTATTCTAAGTTTCAGAGTGACTTACGGACCTAACCTATAATTCGTAGATCGACCCACGAACCGTATACGGGGTCCCGTGGGTCCAAAACCTATGGTTTTTCGACCCGACCTGGACACCTTATAAAATAAAACCTCTCCTTTTTAATTCATTCCCCAAATTCAAAACTCCTTCCCAACTGTTTTTAAACCTTTTCTCTCCCACAATCACTCCATTTAATCCCACTATCCCACATATCAAGTCCCCATTCATTTCCCAAATTTCCAAATCATCTTTCTCCTTTCCAAATCCCTCATCTCCCTTCCCCCAATGATTCCACAATCCGGGTTCGGTGTAGGGTCTAGAAGCTTATTGAAATCACACACTCACCATTGTTGTATACTTGTAAGGTATGTTGATTTCTCCCGAACTTTGAAATTGTTCATAGTTTCCTTTCGAAATCATAACAATGAACTTGACCTTGGATTGTTAATTTTGCGGTAGTATGTGAAATTGTATGCTAGAACACCCTTGGAATGATGGTATGTGAGTGTGTAGTTACTTAAAACTGAATAACTCAAGTTAATAGGCCGAATTGGAAGTTTTGAGTTAGGATTCATGGGTCTCGGTATGATAAATTGTGAAATTTGGTAAAATTGGAACCCTAAATGATTAACTACCATATTACTTGTTGAAATGCATGTATAGGCCTAAAATGTTTAAAATTGGTGATGAAAAAGGTTTGAAAGAAGTGAACCATCTTAAACCTGGCACAAAGTGATCCACGATACCCCATCTACGGACCGTAGTTCGCGTCCGTGGGTTCAGAAGCACACAATATTTTTGCTAAGCGTCGAACCACGGTGTGGACTACGGTTCATCGTTCCATTGATAGACCGTTCTGCACATCCATGGTTTCCATATCAGAGACCCAATTTTGGGTGCTCTGACCTATGGAAAAGACCTACGGACCGTTGATCTCTCGACGGACCGTAGGTACCCACCGTGGGTTGGCAGTTCAGCTACTGCCCAGAATTTTTTTTTGTTTTTCGTTTTGATTCATTTCTTGTTATAAAATTCCTGCAAGTGTTGTATTTGTTTATTTTGGTACTAACTAAGCTTCTAGAGGTACCATGGCACCCAAGCAAGATCCGACCTATGCCGCTAAGGGAAAATTGAAATTTGTCACTCATTCGCGACGTATGATCTTTGAGGAGGACACAAAGGACACCGAGTATGTTCCTATCAACATCAGAACCTCCCTTACTACCCTTCGCACTACGAGGAACCGAGCCCAGCTGGTGGTTCCCGACGTGGTCACTGCTCTCCATTCTGATAAGAGGGCCACACCGATCGGATCACCGGCTGGCTCTGAGTCCAGCTCCGACTCCAGTTTTAATGGCATCACCGCGTCGTCTTTTGAGGCTGATAGTGCGGGTGACATTCTAGTCCCCCCCAGTTTCGAGCATGCACCAGTTGTTGAGGAGCCTAATCGATGGTGTGTGGAGGGCCAATATCAGTTATACAGAGATGCCCGCATGCTGAATAAGAATGATAAGATGGCTCGACTAGTCACCGATGAGCGTCGGGTTCTCACATGTAGCTTTCACATTGCTCTAGTCATTAAGGGGCTATTCCGTAGACACAGGTGTGAGTGGATGACACAGTCCCCAGGCACATACAACGAGGATATAGTCAGGGATTTTTACGCCTCCTATGCCGCCATTATTAGTTGATCCGTCTACAAGAGGGCCAAGCCCGCAGCTCAGCCTCCATTGGAGGCTACACTAGTTCCGGGTTTTTCTGTGGACATCTCTAAGACGACCCTCGACAGGTTCATCTATGGCCCAGACCACACTCTGCCCATCAATATAGGAGAGTTCGACTATCAGATGATAGCATCCAGAGTGGAGCATTTCAGAGAGATGCCGAGCAGCGAGAGCCACTTAATAGGTGGTTGGCACGACACCTTGCCACGGATGGGAAGCGTGCAGATTGGGTTCGGACCTCGAGTTTAGGTATTAAGAAGGCGGCCCTGACCTTTGCCACTAAATTTTTATGGTTACTGGTGCATAACCGTGTGTCCCCTACTCAGGCATATAATGTGCTCACATGGGATCGTGCGGTGATGGTTGCCAGTTTGGAGTTAAATTTCGGCCGCATACTGATTATGGTGATTCATGAGAGGGCCTTCAAGGCCACCACCACTTTTCCCTTTCCCTGCCTCATCTTCCAGCTTTGCAGGGACTCTGATGTACCAGTATGACATTATGACCGGTTGCTTCAGGCAACCAAGACTCTTGATATCGGCCTGATTCGAGATGAGGCCGATAGAGCTGCACCTCGCAGGGAGCCACAGGTTGAGGTGCCACCTTTGGGAGATGATCTCGTAGGAGATGTGGAGAAAATGCATATTGATGACCCTGCCCCTCCAGCCACTACAGTAGACACCCAGGCTCCACCATCTCCGGCCGCCAGCCAGGCTCCTAGCTCCTCCGGAGCCACCCACTCCTCCGATTCCTCCGCCTCCCTCTAGCTCGAGTTGTGAAGCTGGAGGCACAGATGACCATATTACTACAACACATTAGGTCGTATATGTAGCGCTCTATTAAGCATTTCGAGGCTAGGATAGAGCAGCCCATGGACCAGAAGAATCAGGTCGTTCATAAGAGCCTGGACATGTTCGAGCTCTGAATTTTGCAGAGGCAATCCTCGACCATTGATCTATCCACTTTCAAGGAAAATTTGGCCTGCCTTCGTGCCGATCTGGATTCCTTCCTAGTTCCTCCCGAGTCTGCACCACAGGCTGCCCCCACAGATGGGGTTGACACCATTGTAATATCTATTTTATTTGGCGATGAGGTGCTACCATCTGATTCTTCCCATGCTGCTGGGAAGCGCCCCCGCTCTGATCGTACTTCGGATGATGTTGAGGCCCATAAAATGAGGAAGAAGTAGCGACACCATTCAAAGGTGGCTCAGAGGGCATCCATAGTTGATGAGGAGCTTAGACAACAGAGGGCTAAGGAGGTAGGTGTTGGCCCATCTAGCGGCGTGAGCACTACTGATGGTGCCTCAAGAGTTGATGATATCACTATTGAGGGTGCTGAGATGGTAGATGAGAGTGCTACTGATAGCGTTCCAAGTGTTGATCCAGCGGGTTCTGGGAAATTGAACCCACCCGCTTCTTGAGTGGTCTTCGGCGCATATGCGCCACAGGTTTGTTGCACTCGATCCTTTGCTTTTTACTTTTGGTGGATTGGGGACAATTGCACTTTATTTTTTTGGGGGTAGGGTAAATGGATTGTGAGTGATAGGGTGAAGTCTGAGTAACCCAACTCATAATCCTCTATTAGGGTTTTCTTTCATGTGTTCATTTCCCCCAAGTGACTCTTTTAATTTCTGTTGAACCGGCATGTTTAGAAATGTATGTGTAGGAGTAAGTAGAAAAATGAAAGCGTGATGACATAAAAAGCATAAAAAAATGATCCCTGTCCAAAAATGTTGAAATGTGCTAAATCGATAGTCTTGATGAGTTGAATGTGTTGGATCTCAATGTGACATGATAAGGAACCGATTAGACCTCATGACTTAAGATAAAACTTGAACTAGATAATCTAATAATCTGATAATGAAACAATGTGCCAAGAGTGTGTGAGAAAATTTGAATGTTCAAACAGTTTGTGCCAATCTAGAACTTGCCTCGTTGGTCCTGCTAAGATGATCTAGGCTAGAAGTTGGGAAGTGATCATAGACCCTTGTTCAAATTAGTCCACTTAAGCCTAAAATGATCCAACCAAATGAAATCAATGTTCCCTTTGATCCAAAATGTTTGAGCCCTTTAAATAGACTATTTCTTTGATTCACCTAACTCACCTTTCCTAAAATATTGTCTTGGCCTTGGTCCCTCCTTGGACATGTGCACCTTGACTTAGGCCAAAAGCCTAAATTGAGGGTGGCTAATTCAAAAGTTACCTTGATCTTGGCCCTGGTCCGACATCGGATATTGTGCACCTCAACTAATGCAAAATCCAAAAGTTGAGGGTGGCTATGAAAGAGGAAATCATATCTTGATCCGCATGAGTTAGCTTGTTGAGTCCAGTAAAAAGGATTTGCACTAAGAAGATGGAATGGGTTGAAATAGCCATGTTATTGCTGAGTTTGTATATATGCTTCCACAGAGGTGTCATATAGAGTGTTAGTGTGTCGCTTGAGGAAAAACAACATGTTTAAGTTGAGGGTGTTGATATACCGTGAGTTTACGGTATTTTTGATACATTTCACTTAAGAGTCTAGGGCCATTTTGTATTGAAAATAATGTTTTGTGGGTTATGTTTGCAGGAAATAGGCTTTGACGCGGTTAAGTGGGATGACAACTGAAAATTTGCAGAAGTGGCACCCACAGAAGTGACTTACGGACCGTAGGTCCTATGACGGTCCGTCGATGGTAGGCGTAGATAGGAGCATCAGGGAAGTCTGACCAAGTGTGGAACTATGAAGCGAACCACGGACCATAGGTCGACCTACGGGTCGTCCTGCACATTCGTAGAAGGTGTTCAGAGAGTTGAAGTTCCAGTACCTAATGAAAATCCTAAGTGTGGAGCCACGGAAGAGGACCACGGTCCGTGCTGCACGTCCGTCAGAGATGAACTGGGAGTTGAAGGTTCCAGCTGCTATGGAAAAGTTCTAAGTGTTGACCAACGGAGGGGACCTACAGACCATAGGTCGACCCACAGTCTGTAGGTCGAGTCGTCGATCAAAGCCACGTCCTTAGAAGTTTATTTCCTTATTTTGTTTCCTTTTTGTTTAGGACATGTTTTCTATAAATAGGGTATGTAAACCTTGTTTTGGGGATTAGACATTATTGTTTACTTTTAGTTCTTGATATTTTCTTGGAAATTAACTTGCAAACTTTGGCAATTTGATTTCTGGATTTCAGTTTATAAGATTTTCGCTTTGAAATTCAATTGGAGATTATGGGTTTCTTCTACTCTAAACGTAAATTCATGAATTCTCTTTACAAAAATATGAATTGTGTTCTTTCAAGCAAGAGTAACTAAATCCACAACTAGGGTTGTGGGAACCATGAGCAATTAACAGCGTATGAATAATAACTAAGTAATTCTTAAGTAGTGTTGATGCATGTATTGGTAATTCTTTCGCTTAGAAGTCTTTTTAACGGTGGCCAATGTTAGAACTCGCCTTGTTGCTACTTGCCGGACCAAGGAGGTAGTTAATAAGAAAAGAATTATCAACAGAGATTTGGTGTGATACTATCTAATAGTCTAATGTCAATTGGTATGAGGGTGAAAACTAAGCCATACATTAATGTGATGTCTAATCTAAGGTAAAGGTAACGGTTAGTAAAGATACACACATAGCCGGACCAAAGTGCGGAGTGAAATTCCCTATTTGGAGGACCAATCACTTAGGGATACATATCTTACCAACTTTGCATGTAAAACACTAGGAAAGGATTACTATTATTAGGATTACCGCATTAAGAGCTTATGGGGAACACATATGCCCTAGTTTCTCTCTCATTGATAATAACAAAGTTTGAATCTTGCTTACTTGCTACTTGATCAACAACCAGTTATTTGTATCACAAATACCCCCTTTATTTACTTGTCTCAGAAATAAGTTGACTAAACGAATATAATAGTGAGTTAAGTTTAAGTCTGAACCATATTCCTCGTAGGATCGACCCCAACCTACAAGTTAAGTTCTTTACTTGATAACGATCACTTATAGTTCTTTAGGGAGGTGCAATTTGAGCATATCAACCACTCCATGAAAACTGCCTATGGCAAAACCATGGCAGGACCCATACCACGTTGATGGGTCCACCACCCGTGGTTACGGGTGTTGTAGGTGGCCAGCAAAGTCTCTGTCACCAAACCATGTTTGACCAGGATGGACCGTAGGTACATCCACGGCCCGTCAATGTGGTCTCATGGTTTGTGACTGGACGGTTGTTTTAAGGACACAAGGGTCCTTTTTTATTTTAATTAGAATTAAGTAATGTCATTTTATCCTAGCCTAGACCACCTATATAAGTACTTTAGACCCCTAAATTAAGTCATTCTCTCAAACTCACCAAAGGAATTGGGTTCCTCTCCCAAATAATTTTCTCTCTAGAAAGTTGAAGAAGAATAAAAAGGGAGTTCAAGCTAGGTCAACTCAAGTCTCCAATTTTCAAGCTTTTGTAGGCTTTGTAATCAAGCAGTACTACAAAATGGGGTTTTTGCGGCAATTTTTTAGAAGCAATTAATGATTGGCCGTTAATTAATTCTTTAAGCTGAAATTTTAGTGGCATATGAACAATAGCCAGTAAAAGGTATTATTTTAGTGACAATTAAATTAATTAGCCAGTAAAAGGTATTTTTGTAGTGACAATTAAAATAATTGTCTAATAAAAGGTACTAATAAACCCAACTTTCATCTTCTTTTTAGGTTTCCCTCCAGTTTTTCTACTAGAATTAGCTATTCCCTCCAAAGGTTAATAAGAAAAAATAAAAACAAACCTATTCCTCTGCATCATCGTTCTTTTCTCTCTAACGCCTCTACTCATCTACTTAAAGCAAAACGATTCAGGTAAGCCGTCAAACTCTCCATCTTCACAATTAATATAAGGTTTCAATTTCATATTCACGGTCTCACTGAAACGACCCTTCATCACAAAGAGACTGCCAAGATTTTGCTGTAATAGGCTATATTTTTCGATCAAGTTTGTTAGATTATTGAACAAGAATTGATTTTTCAAATTGTTCAAAGTTTTCTTAATTCTTTTTTCTTATTTTACGTTTTCTGGTAGGTTTCAGCTTGTCATTCACTTTTCGTCGGACAAATTCCTACTTTAGGGTACTCAAATTAGATAGGGAAATTTGTACAGTAAGTTTTTTTCCTATATTTGCTAAGCGTGTTTTGTGATTTCTGTGTGCTATTAATTTGATGGGCAATTGATTGAATTGATTATTGTATGTCTAAGGTTGATGTTAATATATTCAACTATTCGTGATTGTTCGAATGTTTTCGATTGTATTGGATGAATATCAAAATATGTATCTGTTTTTTGAAATTTTCCTTTTCTTTTACAATGTTTTTGAAATCTGTCTTTGTTTTTCACTGTTCTATATCACTTTTTGTCTGTTTCTCGCTCTCCAAAGTACTACTCTTGAGGAAGTTTTGTGTTGTAGTTATTAGATGTTTGACAAGTTTTGGTATTAATTTGAACTAAAAGCTATAAAAGCAATTAAGTTCTCCCAGATATAATTATACGCTCTTATGCATCATGTTTCTTGCTTCAATCAAGCGAGCCATTATCTTTTTTTTTAATTTCTGGCTTTGATAAGCACAACTCTAGAGGAAGTTCTGTTATGTAGTTTTTAAGTTTTTGGATAATTCTGGTAGTAATTTGAATAAAATGATCAAGTTGAGTGAGTAAATACCATTTTTGTGATGTAGTGCTACTCTAGAACTGAGTTATTATCAATCAGCTTGTTGACTTAAATTGTGAGTTGAATAAAGTTATTTCATCGTCAACCTAACATTTTTCTATTTTCATCGTCAACCTAACATTATTCGGATAAATCATAAGCTTTGTATACCTAAACTGTAGTGCTACTCTAGAACATAGTTATTATCAATCAGCTTGTTGACTTAAATTGTGAGTTGAATAAAGTTATTTCATCATCAAGCTAACATTATTCTATTTTCATCGTCAACCTAGCATTATTCAAATAAATCAGAAGTTCTGTATACCTAGAATATCAAAAGCTAAAATTTGTAAATTGAAGATACAAAATTAGATTTAGTTTCTGTAGTTTCTCTTTCAACATGAATAACTAAAATATGTAAATTGAAGATACAAAATCAAATGTAGTTTATGTAAGTTCTCTTGTGTCTAACGCCTCTAATCATCTGCTCAAGGCAAAACAATTCAGGTAAGCCTTCAAACTCTCCATCTTCACAATTAATATAAGGTTTCAATTTCATATTCACGGTCTAACTGAAACGTCCCTTCATCACAAAGAATATGCCAAGATTTTGCTGTAATGGGCTATATTTTTTTTATCAAGTTTGTAAGATTATTGAACAAGAATTGATTTTTCAAATCGTTCGAAGTTTTCTTATTTCTTTTTTCTTATTTTACGTTTTCTGGTAGGTTTTACAGCATTCACCTTGTCATTCACTTTTCGTCGGACAAAATCCTACTTCCACATACTCAAATAAGATAGGGAAATTTGTACAGTAAGTTTTTTTCCTATATTTGCTAAGCGTGTTTTGTGATTTCTGCGTGCTATTAATTTGATGGGCAATTGATTGAATTGATTATTGTATGTCTAAGGTTGATGTTAATATATTCAACTATTCGTGATTGTTCGAATGTTTTCAATTGTATTGGATGAATATCAAAATTTGTCTCTGGTTTTTTGAAATTTTCCTTTTCTTTTATAATGTTTTTGAAATCTGTCTCTGTTTTTAACTGTTCTATATCACTTTTTTCTGTTTCTCGCTCTCCAAAGTACTACTCTTGAGGAAGTTTTGTGTTGTAGTTGTTATATGTTTGACAAGGTTTGGTATTAATTTGAACTATAAAGATTTAAAAGCAATTAAGTTCTCCTAGTTATAACGATACGCTCTTATGCATCATGTTTCTCGCTTCGATCAAGCGAGCCCTTATCTTCTTTTTTTTAATTTATGGTCTAGATAAACACGACTCTAGAGGAAGTTATGTTCTGTAGTTTGTAAGTTTTCGGCCTGTTCTGGTAGTAATTTGAATAAAACGATCAAGTTGAGTGAGTAAATACCATTTTTGTGATGTAGTGCTACTTTAGAACTGAGTTATTATCAATCAGCTTGTTGACTTAAATTATGAGTTGAATAAAGTTATTTCATCGTCAACCTAACATTATTCGGATAAATCATAAGCTTTGTATACCTAAACTGTAGTGCTACTCTAGAACAGAGTTATTATCAATCAGCTTGTTGACTTAAATTGTGAGTTGAATAAAGTTATTTCATCGTCTAACCTAACAATTATTCGGATAAATCATAAGCTTTGTATACCTAAACTGTAGTGCTACTCTAGAACAGAGTTATTATCAATCAGCTTGTTGACTTAAATTGTGAGTTGAATAAAGTTATTTCATCGTCAAGCTAACATTATTCTATTTTCATCTTCAACCTAGCATTATTCAGATAAATCAGAAGCCATGTATACCTAAATTGTCAAAAGCTAAAATCTGTAAATTGAAGATACAAAATCAGATTTAGTTTATGTAGTTTCTCTTTCAACATGAATAACTAAAATCTGTAAATTGAAGAGACAAAATCAGATTTAGTTTATGTAATTTCTCTTTCAACATGAATTACTTAAGCAACCATTCTTAGAATATTCTAAATTGTGCAATCTTTGCCTTGAAATATTGGTTAGTTCCTTTCTAAATTATATGGTAGATACAATGTGCTTGTAACATTCTAATGATTTCAACTTTACTAGAACTACTTCAATCATTTCATGTAGCCCAGCTAACCTCAACGGACCAGCCAGTACACATTTGGCACACTCTTAGCCATCTTAACTATCTAGACCAAACGATATCAGTAAATAGACACTTAAAGAAAAGGTGATCAATTGTCTCAAGTTCCTGCTACTTAACTTACAACCAGGGCCAGTTTGTATACCAAATTTTAGTCGTCTATGTAAGCCTTAAGTGTATATCTAAGAGAGACTACTATGAAGACAAACTCTCAATAGATGGACATACCAAAGAAGTTGATGGCATTAATTCTTTTCTAGGGAAGCCTGGATGTGGAAAGTGTGTCCTCCTATTTTTACTTTCTTTCACTAATTTACATTAGATATACAGTCCAAATGAATGGAAATTTATCAGGTTAACTGCCCATATGAAGTCATCCCACAGGTCATGGAAACCTACTTACTGTAAAATTTTGAATGTACACAATTTTTTTTCTAAAAAGACATGTTGAGGAAACTGCCTCCTATTGTTTGTTTACAACAATATCTGTCAAAGTAAGGCCATAAAAGTTGCCATTGGGATCGATAAATAAGTACACGTTCTTTCAAGATTAATGCAAATGAGCCACATACTTGCCTTCTTTAGATTTTCAACTGGATAAAATCTCTCGCAGATATGTAGAAAAGCTATTGTTGTTCGCCCCCTCCCTAGATAGAGAAGTTCTCAATATGCATCACTTCCTTATAAGTAAATCTAGTAGTAGTAGAGTAGTCTTTGGCCTCCAAAATCTTCTTAGCAGTCCATGAAGCTTATTTGCTAACATTATCATAACTTGATTCCAATAGAACATTTGTTTTGTCATGTGTATTTTGTTTTTCTTCAAATATGAAATATATTACTGCTTGAAGAACTCTCAGTTAATTTTCTAAATATTGTTCTTTGTTTAAATTAAGTTTCTTTTACTTGTACAATCTTGAAGTTGAGTGTGTCTTTGAAAGGAAATTTTTAATAAAGCTTTCTAAGTTTTTCATCTGTTTTGAGATAATTCAATATATGAATATCATTAGAATCAGATCTTTGTTTGATAGTTTGAATTATTCAAATGAAATCTTTGAGTTATGTAATTACATACTAATTAATTAATTTCACCATTTTTTACTAACGTATCTTTAGTTTTTACAGTAATTGCTGAAAAAATAATATCTTGAACTTTATGGATGGTCCTAGTAATAAAAAGTTGATGTATTGTGATAGAGTTAGTAAAGAATACTTGGATGGTGTAAATGACTTTATAAATCATGCCTTTTCTAAAAAACAAGATGGAGAGAAAATCGCATGTCCTTGTATAGAATGTATGCTTTTCCATCAAGTAGATCGGGCCACAACATATGACCATCTTGTGGTTAATGGCATTTTGTTATCATATGATACTTGGTTTTGTCACAGGAGTCTCTAAATAGATCAAAAAGTTCTCAAGTAACTGATTGCAGACAGTCAAATTTAAGGAGTGATGATATGAGAGGAATGATACATGTGTTTCTTGGAAAGGCGATGTGTATTCTCAAGTGTTGGGAAATGAAAGAACTGGGTATGTTCGAGGTTTAGGACTTGGTCCAACTCCTTCTGTTTTATGGGGTAGTAGATCTTCCTTAGGAAATATTGACGAAGAGTATTCATCTAATGAAGTTGTACAAAGGTTAGAACAAGAGATAATTGAATTAAAGGAAAAACAAAATGAAGAATTGAATATGATGAAACAAAAACAAGATAATATGCAATCAGAATTACTCCAAATGAGACAATTCATGCGCAAATATGCTCCTAATGAATCCATGCTTCAAAATATCAATGACACCTCAAGTGGACAAGTAACTCGATTCTATAAGTTTTAGACATTTTTTTAATGAGATTCAATATTGTAATAGTATTATTAACTAATGTGGTAATATTTATCAGTTCCCCGATGTCGACAGTTCTCATGGACAAATACCATAAACAACTAGGATACCTAGTGTTGCTGAAAATACACCAACTTCTCATGGTACAACCTCGTCTTTATCCTTTGGTGCTATTGTTTTAGTTACTATTCGAGTATAAATTAATAATGTTTCTTTGAATACCTCATTATATGCATAAGTTTACAAAGATTTTTATGAATTAGTGTAATTATAGACTAGTGTACAAGGTTTACCTCACCAAACCTCATCTATTCTAATTGTCTTTGATAATAAGGTGTAAGGCAGGGGAAATCTCTTGTTATGGTTCTGTATTTTTCAATTGGTCTTTGAGAATCATGTGTAAGGCAAGGGTCATCTCTTGTTATAGTTCTGTATTTTTCATTAGGTCTTTGATAATTAGATGTAAGGCAGGAGCCATCACTGGTTATGTTCTTTATTTTTTATTTGGGAGAACTCTTGTTGATGCCTTGCTAGCCCTTGAATTTTACTCCAGAATCACTAGCATGGTTACATTGTGATGTGTTAATCTGAATTGATACAAAGAATCAGTTGTGATCTCAATTAGTTGTGATGGAAAGTGTTGCTATATTCACATTTTCTAGAATGCTCCACCCATTCTATAAAATCTGACTATGCAGTCCACCACAAGTTAAAATCTGGAAACACCTTAGCTATCAGTTTGTAGATAGTAGCTATCAATGTCTGATGTCCAACAACACTTCCTCCCTACTTATCTTCTATTCTAATTCTCTTTGATAATCATGTGTAAGGAAGGGGAAATATTTTGTTATGGTTCTGTATTTTTCAATTGGTCTTTAAGAATCACGTGTAAGGCAGGGGTCATCTCTTGTTATGGTTCTGTATTTTGTAGTTGGTCTTTGATAATCACGTGGAAGGAAAGGGCCATCTCTGGTTATGGTCTTTGTTTTTCATTTGAGAGAACTCTTTCTTATGCCTTGCTAGCCCTTTCTTTTTATTCCAGAATCAATAACATGGTAGCATTCTGATATGTTAATCTGAATTGATACCAAGAATTAGTCGTGATCTCAATCAGTTGTCATGGGAAGTGCTGCTATATTCACATTTTCCAAAATGCTCAACCCTTCTATAAAATCTGACTATGAGGAACTACCAAGCAGTCCACAACAAGTTGAAATCTGGAAGACCATATCTATCATTTGTAGATAGTAGTACAATAGGCAATGGGTCTGAACTCTTATACATAAATAGGATTGGGAACTTTGGGCTATGATATCAGTGTGATATAGTTTAGTAGTTAACACAATTTCATTTGCAAAGAATTGTATCACAACTTCCATCACCTCCTTAATTGTTCCCCCAAAAGTTTTCAAAAACACTGTTGGGAAGCCATCAATACCTGAAGTCCAGCAACACTTCCTCCCTACTTATCTTCTATTCTAATTGTCTTTGATAATCAGGTGTAAGGCAGGGGAAATCTCTTGTTATGGTTCTGTATTTTTCAATTAATCTTCGAGAATCATGTGTAAGGTAGGGGTCATCTCTTGTTATGGTTCTGTATTTTTCAATTAATCTTCGAGAATCATGTGTAAGGTAGGGGTCATCTCTTGTTATGGTTCTGTATTTTTTAGTTGGTCTTTAATAATTAGGTGTAAGGCAAGGGCCATCTCTGGTTATGGTTCTTTGTTTTTCATTTGAGAGAACTCTTATTGATGCCTTGCTAGCCCTTGATTAGTATTCCAGAACCATTAGCATGGTTGCATTGTGATGTGTCAATCTGAATTAATACAAAGAATCAGTTGTGATGGGAAGGGCTGCTATATTCAAATTTTCCAAAATGATCCACCCTTTTATAAAATCTGACTATGAGGAACCCACACTAAGTAGGGGCCATCTATTGCTATGGTTCTGTATTTTTCAATTGCTCTTTGATAATCAGGTGTAAGGCAAGGCCATCTCTTGTTACGATTCTGTATTTTTAAATTGAGAGAACTCTTGTTGAATCCTTGCCAGCCCTTGATTTTTATTCCAAAGTCATTAGCATGGTTGCATTTTGATGTGTTAATTTAAATTGATAGAAAGAGTCAAGTAAGATGCAAAAAATCGTTAAATTGTAGTTACATTTGTTCTCAAAAACCTTTGAAGAACTTGAGGAATTCCTATTGTATCTGTAGTGGATCTGTAAACATGTCTCCAAGCTCACTACTATTGTTGGATACCATGAAAGAACATGATGTTAGATCTCCATAGGAGATCCAAATGTCGTTAGATCGTTCAAATTTTTTGTCATCTGCCTATCATTTTGATATGTTATAAGTCCTAAATCTTTCTGTTTTTATCCATTACATTTCATTTCTTGACACATTTATTTTACTATTTCAGGTTATACAGGCTGATTTTTGCAAACTTTTCCTACGACATTTTCAAAATGACGAAATTGTGGAAATTCTTTGATAACATTTTGTTGGATTGGTTATATCATTATATTAGCTATTTCATTTATATTATTATTTTTTAGTTGTGATACTATAGTTTAGATTAGTACTTCCTTTTTCTTGTTTAGATTCGATGAGATATATTATTATGTTTTATGAATTAACATTATGTGTGTTTTTATCATTTGACAAACTTTGTCACCTCTAATAGCATCTGTTTTAATAACCATTTTGTTGGATGTACTTGTTATAAGCAATTCGTTGTTGAAGCTTGTGACTTTTAGTGTCTAACTAAGTGAATTACTAGCCATAAAAATTGGATGCTAAAGGGAAAAATTAAGTTGTTTTACAATGATTTTTTAGCCTTTATAATTGCCACCAAATTATTGTCGTTAAAAGTATGAATTGTTAGCGGCAATATATTGAATTTACCAGCTATAAAAATGGACGCTACATGCGCATGATTAGTCGTTTCAAATTGGATTTAATAGCTATTTTAATCACCACTAAAACTAATTTGTTTTAGCGGAAATTTAGTTGGATTTCCTAGCTATATTAATGGATGCTACATGAGCATAAATAACTATTTTAGATTGTATTTAGTAGCCATCATAATTGCTGCAACTAATTGCCGCTATAACAAACTAGTTTCAGAGGCAATATAATTGGATTTAACAACTATAAAAATGGATGTTACATAAGCATAGTTAAATGTCTTGTATTAGACTTAGCAACCATCTTAATTGCCGCAAAATATTGCTGCTAAAATGAATGAGAATAGAGCTTAGCTTTACCAGCGCTCGTCTAAAAAGCTGCAAAAGCCTTTACCGACCCCCGATACAACGGCAAAAGCCCATTGGCTGGTAAAGTCTATAGCGGCCATTGTTATGGCCGTTAAAACCATTTTTAATTGCCACTAAATCCCTCTTTTGTTGTAGTGAAGAAGAATTTCCCAAGTCTAATTAGGGTTTCTTCTAATGTTATTGGTTATGATCCAATTGAGTAGATTATGGTTGTTCATGATTGAATTGATAGAATTACATGTTTTTATGATGATTGTGTATGTACCCATGCCTAACCCATGATTCTAACATGAATTTGATATAGATGGGTTTTATGCCATGAAAGGGAAATTTGAGGATTTAGATCTAAACTTCTAGGATTGATGAGATACATTGTAGATTGCTTGAGATTGAAGCATATAGACATGAACTTCTTAAGAGTAATGCTAATACACAAGAATTTATTGAGCTCAAGTATATATGATGAATTATGACTTGTAAGCTTTGAGATTAGAATTGTCTTGAGACTAAGGTATATATGATGAATGATGATTAGTAAAGCTTCTAGAGTAAAGCTTATATGTTGAATTATGATTAGTAGGGCTTTGAGAGTAAAGCTATATGATGAATGTTGATTAGTAGATAGAATTGTTATGGAAGGAGTTTACCCACATGATCTACTCTATGTATGTATGAATGTATAATGTGAAAGATTTTCTCACATAACATGATTCTAGGTTGAAAGGCTTGATCACCTAAAATGAATCAAAGCATTTATGAACTATAATAGCTTGGGTTGAGAAATAGTACCCTTCTTTGAGTAGCTTGGACTTGCATGAGAGTATGTCTTCCATGATAGCTTGGTCTAGAATAATGAGGTGCTTTTCCTCGGTATCCTTGAATTGATAAATCGTAACCATTCATGAGTAATGACTTGTCTTGGATTGGTAAGATGATATGCCTTCCATGAATAGTAAGAATTGCTAAAGAGGGACTAATCCATAATCAAAGTAGAATAGTTATGATGAAACAAGATTACTTTAAGGAAGTATTGTAAGCATGTTTTAATATGAGATTTACTTGTTATGATGCTAGATAAGCTTGGATTGTTTCTTGAGTTGCCTTCCTTGAAATGTATGACTAGAGGTCAGAGGTGGATGACCTATGTATTGAGTAAGAACAAGTTGGGGTTACTTGAGAAGTGTTCCTCTTATAGTATGATGATGTGTTTGCATTGTTATTCTTATGACTTATGTTGTTATCTCTTATGATTATGGTATATGTCTTATGTTGACTAATGTTTATATTATGTTTATGTTGATGATTTATGCTAACCATTATATTTAGTACATTTTTGTACTAACACATACTTTTGTCTATATTCTTATCAAATGTAGGGTCCGGCGATATTGACTTCCATCTCCGTGGCTAGGTTCATAGTAGAGCATAGAGTGAAGATTTGGTGAGTCCTCGTAGCATTCGAGGATTTGACCACTTTTCCTTTATGTCTTTCATTTTTATGTTGGAACTATTGTATGGGTTGTGTCCCAAAACTATTCATGTTTTATATGGTCTGGCATTATACTTCCTCTCGTTTTATAAAGACTTTGATATTGTTGAAATTGTTTTAAATTTCCGCACTTTTTTCTATTATCTTATGTTATGATATGCTACGTGGCTTGTATGAGGCCTCTCGGGGTCTTGTACGCCATGTTACACCTAGGGTGTACCCCTGGGTCGTGACAAACTTGGTAATCAGAGCACAATGTTTAGAATGGTTCTAGGATGTCTCAAGCCACGTCTAGTAGAGTCTTGTTCATAAGTGTGGGGCACTCCATATTTATGAATGAGAGGCTATTAGATGTTTATGACATCTCATTTCTTCATTACTCTAAGTCGTGACATAGAGTTTCACTCTATAAGGTCTTTCTTTTAATCCTTATCTGATGGTCTACATGATATGACTACTACAAGGGTTAATGCTAGAAGGAATGAGGAAGACAATGTGGATCAAGAAGCTCCTCCACAAGCTCCGATTGACCCTTTGGCTAAGGATGTGACTAATGCGGAGTTTAGGTCCAATTTTCAAGTGTTTGGTCAAGCCATGATAGCCTAAGCCAATAAGGAGGTTGTGGCTCCCGTGAACCCAAATGTGGGTACGGCGGCTTCAAGAGTAAGAGACTTTATGAGGATGAACACACTGGATTTTTATGGTTCAAATCTTGAGGAAGATCTTCAAGAGTTCATAGATGAGGTCCATAAGGTGTTGTACATTATGGGAGTTACTCCGGTGGAGAAGGCGGAATTGGCCGCTTATCAACTCAAAGGGGTTGCTCAAGTTTGGTTCAATCAATGGTAAGAAGCAAGACCGGTAGGAATGGGTCTCATAGAGTTGGAAAGGTTAAAAACTGTGTTTCTTGATAGGTTCTTTCCTCTTGAGATGAGAGAGGCTTTTATGCTTGAGTTTATCAACCTTCGACAAGGCAATATGAGTGTTAAGAAATATGCGTTGAGGTTTACTCAATTGTCAAAATATGCTCCATCTTTAGTGGCTGACTCTAGGTCGAGAATGAGTAAGTTTGTGTCGGGTGTGTCTGATTTAGTAGTGAAAGAATGTCGTACCGCCATGCTCATTGGTGACATTGATATTGATCATCTTATGACGCATACCCAACAAATCGAAGAGTAGAAACTAAAAGGGAGATCTAAGGAGAAAAAAAGGTTTAGAAATGATGATGATAATTTCTCTCATACAAGGTCCGAGGAACATGGTCGTCTTAAGTATCGACAAAGGTTTTACGGGCAAGGTTCCTCCAATGCTCCTAAGTATAGTGAAGATAGGGTGTCTAACCCTAAACTGCAAGGAATTAGTAGTGAATCCCTATGGCCTACTTGTTCTAGATGTGGAAAAAGACACGAGGGTAGGTGTTTAGCCGGCATGGAGGGTTGCTTTAGTTGTGGTGAAAGTGGTCACAGAATAAGGGATTGTCCAAAAATGAAGGCTAAGGGGAGAGAGGGTACGAAAGTTCCTCATAGTGGTTTGGGTGTGAATGCTCCAAAGTAGAATAGGTTCTATGCTCTCCAAACTAGAGGTGAACAAGAGTGTCCTTCGGATGTGGCTACCAGTATGTGTTTTATGCTTTATTAGATTTCGGTGTTGCTTTGTCTTTTGTGACTTGATAGGACTTGATATGCTAGATTTTGATGTTGTCTTTAGTATGAATTGGCTGCATTATTGTTATGTTTTATTTACTGTAGAACCCGATATGGCCATTATGAGTTTGGGTATGTTGTTTGGTTTAGAATCATGTTGTGTGATGGATGTGAAAGCTTAGTGATAACTTGATCCGACCTTAGAATTGAAAGAAGCGATGCTTAGAAAGTCATTTTAGGCTTTCTCCCAAGGGGAAGATGGTGTGCTTAGATGGTAAGGTCGTTGAGTGTTCCTAATGTTCATGATTTGGGTTTACTTGAATTTCTCACCTTAGAAAGGTGTAATGAGTTTGGGAAGTTTAGTCCCCGTCTTGTAGGCCCATATGAGATCTTGAGACGTGTTGCTAAGGTTGCTTATGAGTTAAGAGTTGCCTAATGAGTTGGCATCAGTGCATCCGATTTTCCATGTCTCTATATTAAAGAAGTGTGTTAGAGATTTGACATTCATAGATCCCTTATAAAGGTTGGGAGTTAATGAAAATCTCTCTTATGGAGAAGTACCGGTTGAGATCTTAGACCAGCAAGTTAAGAAGTTGAAGAACAAGGAAGTTGCTTTCGTGAAAGTGCTATGGAGGGATGTGTTAATTGAGGGTGTCACTTGGGAGGCCAAGGCTGATATGAGGTCCCGATATCCTCTTATTTGTCCTTCTACTCCTCCTCTAGCTTGAGATAATGAGTTTCTCATGGTTTGTTCTTTATGTGAAGTCATGTGTGTTTTAGATATTTTCATGATTTCCTTATGTTGTGCATGTTTATGAAAGAACTTGTGTTTTGAAAGAAAATGAGTTTGCATGATTAATTTTCCTCATGTTGTAGTGCATTGAGTATGAATTGCCTATAGATTTCATGAGATGAGTTGTGAAACATGCCTTGGCTTGGAGATAAGAGATTTCTCCTTGGATGTATGTTATGAGAATAGATTGCATATAGGCTCCATGAGATTGTGTTGAGCATGCTTTTAGCTTGGAGATGATAGTTCCTCCTTGAACATGAGAAATGTTAAAATTTCATGCATTTTGGGTTGTTAGACGTAGTTCCTACCTTCCTTGTGATGCATTGATCATGTTTAGCTTGGAGTTGATGTTTCCTCATTGGTTGTGTACATTTAGATGTGTTTCATGCATGATGGGTTGCAAGTCTTGAGTCGTTTCCTTTAAGAAGTGCCTAGAATGCCATTCGATGATGAATGTTCCCAAGGGGGAGATATTGTAACACCCCGAATTCAAATTAGAGGGCATAGCATAGAACTCCTAGATGCCACCTCCCAGGGACCAACCACGGCTCGTGGGTGAGACTACACCCCGTAGATGGACATCATGGAAACTGCTTAAGGCAGAACCACACCAAGACGCACGCCCTATCGATGGGTCCACGACCCGTGGTTAGGGGTGTCATAGGTGGCCAGTAAAGTCTCTGTCACCAAACCACATTTACGGCCTGTCAACGTGGTCTCATGGTTCGTGACTAAACGGTTGTTTTAAGGAAGCAATAGTCCTTTTTGGTTTTAATTAGAATTAAGTGGTGTCATTTTACCCTAGCCTAGATCACCTATATAAGTACTTTAGACCCCTAAATTAAGTCATTCAAGTCCTTCTCTCAAACTCACCAAAGGAATTGGGTTCCTCTCCCAAAATAATTCTCTCTCTTGAAAGTTGAAGAAGAAGAAGGGAGTTCAATGTAGGTCAAGTCAAGTCTCCAATCTTCAAGATTTTGTGGACTTCGTAATCAAGGTATGATGGCTTATTCATCCATGGAGCCCCCATGATTTTCCCAATTTAGAAGAAAAATTTCCCAAGTCTAATTAGGGTTTCTTCTAATGTTATGGGTTATGATCCAATTGAGCGGATTATGGTTGTTTATGATTGAATTGATAGAATTACATGTTTTCAGGATGATTGTATATGTACCCATGCCTAAACCACGATTCTAAGATGAATTTGATATAGATGGGCTTTATGCCATGAAAGGGGAAATTGAGGATTTAGATGTAATCTTGTATGATTGATGAGACACATTGTAGATTGCTTGAGATTGAAGCATATAGACATGAATTTCTTAAGAGTAAAGCTTATAGATATGAATTGATTGAGATCAAGTATATATGATGAATTATGACTTATAGGCTTTGAGATTAGAATTGTCTTGAGACTAAGGTATGTATGCTAAATGATGATTAGTAGAGCTTCTAGAGTAAAGCTTATATGTTGAATTATGATTAGTAGGGCTTTGAGAGTAAAGCTATATGATGGATGTTGATTAGTAGATAGAATTGTTATGGAAGGATTTTACCCACATGATCTACTCTATGTATGTATGAATGTATAATGTGAAAGATTTTCTCACATAGTATGATTCTAGGTTGAAAGGTTTGCCCACCTAAAATGAATCAAAGCATGTATGAACTATTATAGCTTGGATTGATAAATAATACCCTTCCTTGAGTAGCTTGGACTTGCATGAGAGTATGTCTTCCATGATAGCTTGGTCTAGCATAATGAGGTGCTTTTCCTGGGTAGCCCGAAATTGGTAAATCGTAACCATTCATGAGTAATGACTTGTCTTGGATTGGTAAGATGATATGCCTTCCATGAATAGTAAGAATAACTAAAGAGGGATTAATCCCTAATCAAAGTAGAATAGTTATGATGAAACAAAATTACTTCAAGGAAGTATTGTAAGCATGTTTTAATATGAGATTTATTTGTTATGATGTTAGATTAGCTTGGATTGTTGCTTGAGTTGCCTTCCTTGATATGTATGACTAGAGGTGGATGACCTATGTATTGAGTAGGAACAAGTTGGGGTTACTTGGGAAGCGTTCCTCTTATAGTATGATGATGCATGTGTATAGTTATGCTTATGACTTATGTTGTTATCTTTTATGATTATGGTATATGTCTTATGCTTATATTATGCTTATGTTGATGATTTATGCTATCCATCATATTTAGTACATTTTTGTACTAACGCATACTCTTTCCTACATTCTTATCAAATGTAGGGTCCGGCGATATTGACTTCCATCCCCGTGGCTAGGTTCATAGTAGAGTAAGGAGTGAAGATTTGGTGAGTCCTCATAGCATTCGAGGATTTGACCACCTTTCCTTTATGTCTTACATTTTTATGTTGGAACTATTGTATGGGTTGATTCCCGAGACTATTCATGTTTTAGATGGTTTGAGACAATGATGTTAGACTTTCGCTCATTTTATAAAGACTTTGATATTGTTGAAATTGTTTTAAATTTCCACACCATTTTATATTATCTTATGTTATGATATGCTAAGTAACTTGTATGAGGCCTCTCGGGATCTTGTACACCATGTTACATCTAGGTTGTACCCCTGGGTCATGACAGTGTTATTGATTTTATTTTGGGAAGTGACTTATTTTTTTAACAAAAGGATCCAAAATGAAACCAAGATTTTATTTGAGCAAAATAAAAAAAAAACACAATAACAAAAACTTGTGGGCTTAGGGACACATGCCCCACCACTTGAGCAAAGAAACTAAAAAATAAATAAACAAACAAAAGCAAAAAAAGAAACAAAATGAAAAGGAAAGACCAAATTAGAAAAGAAAATTACAAAGAACAAGTAAATACTACTACATATAAAGGTCCACAATGGAGGTAAAGACCAAAACTGACGCCTGAAGCCATCGTAGGTCCCTGTAGTTAATCATCAGCAAATTTGGGGCAACAATAAGGTAGCGCTTGTAGTATCTCTGCAAATTTTTTGATCTGATAGCCATCAATTTTTAGCTCAAACTCATCTCTAAGTTTACCAAACTCAAGGTTTAAATCGGTATTCTGGGGTGATTCCAATGTTAGCGGTCTTTAAGCTCTCATCAAACGCTGCGAAATCAACACCCAAGCTGACTAAACTTAAACCAATTCGTTTGAATGTTTGGTGCTAGCTTTAAGGTAAATCTGGTTGGTTGCCTATAAACATACATACCATTAGATGTAACATTAATTTAACTTGCAATCCGTCCTAATAAACACCTTACAATGGATTGAGCTTCATAAGAAACTGATACCACCATTAATAAATTATTATTTTTTTGTTTAGATCACAAATTAATCTAGGTTAACTCTTAGTATAAGTTGTTGTTGGATCTTGTTGTTTGATGAAACTTGTTGGTATTGCATCTTTTGAAATAAGTGAAAGAGATTTTCTAGATGTGCTTTTAAACCTACAAATCTACTCTTTAATTGTGTGATCTTGAATATTGAATCTTGTTCTCTATTCCTAAACGTGTTGAATCTTATTTGTGGTAGTTGTTGTTTATCACTGTTGAGAAGTTTTCTTGATGGCGATGATTGAAAATTCTGATATTGAATTCTTTCTATACCTGCAAAATTCAAAACTTCATTACCTTCCCTAAGAATGTGAGCAAAATGCACTAGCCTCTTTTTCCTCCAGAAATTAATACTAGACATCTCTATCCTGATCTTCCAAAGAGCTTCCCATTTTCCTTCTATTATATTGATCATGGCCAAAAAAGGAGATTCTATCAAGATCGGTACTCTCTACTGTTCAATACAGTGCTAAATGCCTCCTTGAATAGTTATTGCCTCTGCCTTGATGCTATTTGTGATCCCAATCTTTTAGCTTCAACATATACTAAATTACCATCAGCATCCATAATACAAAAGGCTGCAGAGCTCTCATCAGGATTGTCTCTACAAGCCCCATTTGTGTTTCATTTTGACCATCCTATTTAAGGTTTTTTTCGAATCACCACTTGTGATTTTATTAAGGGTTTGTATTGTTTAAAGTGTTGAACTAGTTGAGGCCACTAGTAAGGAATGACCTTTATCCAAGGGTACTTTAGTTTCACTAGTTTAATTATGGGTTACTATTAATCTCTTGAATCGCCTTCCACTTTGTCATATTTCCCCTTACTCTATAGTATTCCTTCTTTTTCACAATTGCCAACATATATAAGCATGAACAACTTGAAGAATGGTAAGTTTTGCACAATGTCTTATGTCCCACCACTTTTTTATTGCTTGATGAACCTGAATGAAATGGTCAAGTAGCCCTATAGCATCTGCATAATATTTCCAAATTGATTCTGTAAATTCTCCATTGATAAAGAGATGATCAATTATTTTCCTTTGAACTTTTTCACAACATTTACACCTGGAAACTAGGTTTATCATCTGCGTCTTCAACACTTCATTCACAGGAATTTTGTATTTCCACAACCTCCACAAATAGAAACAAATTTTATAAGATGCCCTTGCATTCCAAATGAAAACATATTCTTCCTTCTTGTGACCTTTCTGTCTGATCTCTTCCCAAGCACTGCTCACTGTAAATTTTTCAGAGCTAGTTTTCATCCACTAAAGATGATTAGAAAGCTCAAAAAGATATTTATATTGAAGTTTCTTGTGAGCATGCTCAACAACTAATTCAGGAAGGTATTGGTGAAGCTTTTCTCTATTCCAGCCACTTGAATCCATGAAAAACTTCGACTCTTTAATATTAGGAGCTCTTATAAAATCTGGATGAGTTGATTTTACAGCTCCCAAACTAGTCCAGTTATCCTCCTAAGTGTCAGAAGTACCACTTATTATCTATCACCAGATATTCCCATCCATTTGATCTCTTGCCTCAATCATTTTCTTCCATATTTGAGATCCATTTTCCCAAAATACCTCTGTTTATAATATTTATTCCACATGAAATTAGACCATAAAGAAGAAATAGTTTTAAATCTCTATCAGAGTTTAGCAAATAGTGCTTTAGAAATATCATGAAGAGATCTAAAGCCTAATCCATCCTCTTTTTTTGGTAGGCACAACTTTTACCAAGATACCCAATGCCTACTCCTACCGTCTTTCTTTGTGCTCCAAAAAAATCTAGCAAAGATCTCATGGATCTCATTAATAGTGTACTTAGTAGGGGAAACTGTAGATAGCAAGTATATATGAATACCTTTTGAAGCAGACTTTCAATAAGTACAACTTTACCTTCAATACTTTGTTTAATTTATGAAAATTATTTCCTTCTAGTTGTTTAGGGTATTGCATGTTAGTAGATAGTTGATTCTCCCATCAGGGGTTTAATGTAGATGTCTCTCATGATGGATTGAATCGTGACAATATTTCTCGAACGTAAGATGATTTGAACCTCATTGGATATATTTGATTTCCATGTAAAGAGGATTTTGTGATTTGATTGTAAAAAAGAGTTCGATCACGTTTGGATCTTCTTGTAAATATTTCATAAATTTATGAAATTTTTTAGATGCCTCTTCAAGGGAATATATTACCCTTTATATAGGCATGGATTAGGATTTTGGGTAGAGTAGCCTCCAAGAACCCAAATTAAAATAGAACTCATCTTGTAGAGTCCCACAAAATTACAATGTCTACAAATATCCCTACTTTAAGACTTATCGGAGTGTAGACTTGATGAAACTCAAAGACGAGATTTGAAGTACTCATAAAATAAAGCTTCTATTTTTGCGGTTATGTGGCGTTTTGCATATCTAATGCCACAAATATATTTGAGAAAAACTTGGAATTTTTTTGTGAATTAGTGTTTGGTCATATAATTTGTCATTACTTGACAAATATATTTGACCAACATACCAAGTTCTAAACAAAAACTAGAATTTGGACCAAATTCAAGTATTTGAAAATTTTTAAAAATTTAAAAATTACCCCAAACTTTTATATTTTATAGAAACACTCATCATTTATAGTATTGGACTAAATTTCGTTCCTAGTTTATTGTACAAAATTTATACCGCTATATACATATTTTATATAATTTTTATCCAAGTTTACTCTCCGGAGTCACTTGCAATTACAAGTAGTAATAGTAGTTTTCACATACAAATTAATGATATTTTCTTTTGTTTTCTTCCTCTGTTTTCAACTTCATATTAATTAAGTTCGTGTCATGGCTTTCCACGAAATATTTTCATTATAAAATGATAATACAAACTTATATGTATTTAAAATAATTTTTAGAATTTATAGGTATAAATCATATTTTTTTTAAAAGTCAAATATTTCTCCCAAAATCTATGGCCAAACGCATGGTGAATATGGAAATAATTCTATTTGTTAATATACAATATGGAAATAATTCTATTTGTTCCGTTGATTCTTCTCCCTGAGTTTTCTTCATGATTCGATGGTCGTTAATAGTATATTTCTCAAACATCGATGATTTGGACCTTCTTGAGAATTAATTGATTTCCATGTAATGAGAATTTTGTGAATTTTCTTGAAGTATTTGATAGTCAAGAAGAGTTCGACCACATCTTGATCTCTTTGTGAATATTTTATCAATTTAAGAAATTTTTGAGATACCTCTTCAAGGGAATATATTAGCCTTTATATAGCATAAATTAAAATTTATGATAAAGTAACCCCAAAAATTCTAATTAAAATTAAACTCATCTTAAAGAATCTCACTAAATTTCAATATCTACAACATACTTAAGTCAAAAGTATTTGAAATTGGTCTTGACTAGTCAGATAAAACTTCAGTAAAAAAAAGTATTATTTAGCTGTGCAAAGTTCACAATTTCAATAAAAATGTTCGAAATTGATCCTGCCAAACCACACCAAATGTCTTAAGTTCGGCTTTCACAAACATACACTTGAAACGAAAATGCTTTGGGTCAAACATAAATTTTCAACTTTCGATCATATACATGAAGTAAATTCCAAAACAAGTAAATTTATCGAAAAGTTAACTTTAAATATAAATTAAATGACGATCCCAAAAACTAATATTTTACGTCAACTACGGTCCATAGACCCTCAAGGTACATCGACTAGCGATACCAACCATCCATTTCCCACGTGAGCCCACATACATATTTGCGTTGTTTTAACGCTATAATATAAATTTCAACTCATTAACTTCTTAATTAAAAACCTACTAAAATAAGGACCACAAAGGTTACAAAAGAATATAAAATCTATTTGTACTTGGATTAAAAAAAGATAATTTTATTATATTATTATTTTTTAAATATAATATTTTGATAAATATTAAATGATAAATTATTTCTTAATTTTTTAAACTAGATAAATCGAAAAGTACAACTAACTAGGACGAAAGTAAAATTAAACAAGTAAAAATATATTCGTGAATTGTTGTTGATTTAATTTGTACCGTCCAATTCTGTGAGTCTCAATATTCAAGTTGAGTATTTGTATGGAAATGTTCACTTACTTTTGTTTTTCAAATTTACTTATCACTCTTTAAAATTAATTTTTAAAAAAATTACACATTTTTTGTACTTAATAATAATTTTATATTATTGTTTTCATTTTATTGAAATAATTTATATGTATGTGTATATATATATATATAATTTATTTTGATTTTTCGGATGGCAAAGTTTAAAAAACTTTCTCTTAGTTTTTTTTAAAAAAGAAAATTTCATACTCAATAAAATACCATTATATATATAATGGAGACAAAGAGAATAATGATTTTTTTTTTAAATTTATTAAGTTAGAAATGTGGAGAAAGACATGCAAACATCTCGCATTTTCTGATTTGGTGTATAATATCCTGACCTATTTTTTATTATTATTTTGCTGCAAAGGATATAATATTTATATATAGAATAATGAACACCTTCTTGAAGAAATTTATTTTCGTTCAATATTTTAACCAATTTAATAAATAAATGAAGCATATTACCCATACAGTTTACAACTTGACTGTTGGCAACTCAATGTTTTATAACTTCAATTTATTACCGATTTTTGTTTGTCCTGATTTTTTCACTCGTGTTTGATACCTATATTAAAACCCGACTAAATATAATTTTACAATTTAAATATTTAGTAACTAACATAAAGTGACGCAACCTTGTCAGTTTGTTTTCCAATTTCTTATCCTGTATTGGTATCTCTAATATTGCATTGAAGCCTAACTAATTTAAATTGGAAAAATTGTATGAAATAACAAACTATTAATTCGAATTAAATACTGTAGCCATAGTTTATTTTAATTGTAATTCGCAGCAAATATCTCCCTTTTTTTTGCCATCTGATTTGGTATACAATTAGCCATTTTCGATATACAATTAGCCATTTTATACATTTATACATTTCGGTATAAAATGTATAAAATGCGTTTGTGTTTGTATAAAGCGAGAGAGAAGTGTATATACAAATACAAATATTTTCGTCCTATACACTTATAATTATACAAATACAGATTTTATTATACAAATTACAAATTACAATGTATAAATGAATTTATACAAAACTGAACAATTTATATAAAATTGGATGTTTGTAACGTATTATACAAATCAAAAGCTCCATAACAAACATAAAATTTGTTATAGAGCGCAATTATGCAAACTATAACTGTAACATACAAATATAATTTTTATGTTTGTTATATGTAAAAGTTGTTCATTTAAATTTTTGTCGTCTATAACTCATTTTGGAAAAAAACACTTCATATAAAGAAAGGATCAATCCACAGTGTCAATACATATTTGTATATAATTTCCACTTGCAAATGATTAAATAGTATTTATAAATTAATAGAGAACTATTTTATGAAGTATTTCAAGTAAAATTATAATTTTCATTCACACTTTTAAATCAGATTAATGCTGAGTTTCAACTTCAATTTCAAATGCTAATTATATTTTCTAATCAAAGAATCTTACTAACTCAATTGATAGACTATTTGAACTTTTTATTTTATTAGTGAGAGCTCGATTTCCCGTCTTATAATCTCTTCCACGAAATCCAACATTTAAAAAATAATTTTCTAATTTTCAACTTGGATCACATATCTTGACCCTAAATTTTTTTGTTCCCAAGAAAATTTCTCTTTAAAATGGCAGCGCAGCCAACAAAGCTTCAAATACTTTGCTTCTTTTTGTTGTTTTTTGAGATAAGACTTGAGAGACAACAATGTCTGCAGGTATTGCTCGTGGCCGTCTTGCTGAAGAACGCAAAGCTTGGCGCAAGAATCATCCCCATGTTTGATTTCTCTCCTCTTTTTTCACTTATATAGATGAAAAGCTCAGATTTTTCCAAGTATTTCTTAATTTTAGTGCTTTTTTGGTCTTTTGATTTCAAGATTTTGATGTTTTTGTTTGGTTGTTGTGTAGGGGTTTGTGGCTAAACCTGAGACACTTCCAGATGGGTCAGTGAACTTGATGGTGTGGCACTGCTCTATTCCTGGTAAAACAGGGGTAAATTTTCAATTTCTCATCAACCCCATCAGTGTTTTAGTTAGTTTATCTTCTTGTTTTTCTTGTTAGGATGTAAAGATTTCAACTTTCTCACAAAATTTGTTGATTAGAGTGTGTGATCAGTTAAAGGGTCAGTCAATTTGATTCCTTTTGTTGAATAACATCTGTTTTCTTATTTCTGGATTGAAGCCTTTGGAAAGGCATCAATTGTAGCTTCTGATGTTCTGGGTTTTCTTGGACATTATGCTTAATTAAGACGCTGCAAGATTTTTGATGTGTATGTTGATCGCGATACTGTTATCAGAATCAGCCTCTCTACCTCACTTCTGAGGTGAGGTAGAGGTAAGGTCTGCGTATACTCTACCCTCCCCAGACCTCACTATGTGGGACTACACTAGGTATGTTGTCGTTGATGATGATTCTGATCGTGATACTTCTCAAAATTGAATAGCTTTTAATGATTTTGAACCATCTATGTATACCCTTAGTAGTGTGCGAATGAAGGTTTAACCGATGCCTTGGTGACTTTGGAATTCACATTTTTTCCTTGAATTTCTTAGTAGCTTTGAAGAAATGGTTTCTCGTTATTTTGGTAAATTTCAACTAGTATAGTATACTTTGGGGTGCATTATGCATACATTTTACCATATTGGTGTTGCTTCTATCATATTTGTGAACAAGAGTCTAAGGGCTTTAGATGAGGTTTCGATGAGTTGCTGGTATTTCTGTCACTACGCTATGCCTCGTGGTTTTCCACATTAGTTTGAAATCCTTACATCAAGTCAATATATGACTATATCACTATTATGATTAGGATTTGTTGTTCTGTCATACTTAGGAAACAAGTTTTGTTGGCTGCAAATGGAAAGCAAATGTCCATTCGTTTTGATGGTTAACTTATTTCTCATTTTTCATTTGAAGGAAGTGAACTCATTCAGCCCTGTCTGAAATGGATAATAAGTTTTAAAAATTAACTACCTCATATATATGTAGAACATGATAGTAGCAAGTAGGAGCGGATTTAAGAAGGGCTATAGGGTGTCACGTGACACTGCTTCCACGAGAAAATTTACTAAATGTGGATGTACGATTAGAAGGGAAAAACAGATAAAAGAGATATATACTACAAGGTGACACTTCTTAAGCAAAAGTAGTGCGTAGCTCAGTTGGTAAGACTTTGAATTTTTAAAGCCGAGATCACCGGCTCAAACCTGCATAACCTCAATTTTTATACAATTTTTTTTGTTTTTTTAACCTTCTTCCGCACTTTAGCACGGAGTACTTATTATTTTATATTCTTTTGCCCTTCTCTCACTTTAGTACTACTTATTATATTTTGAATACATTTTTAAAAAAAAGCTCAATCAAAATAAGTTAAAAGTATTTTTCTTTTATTTTTTTAAAAGACGTATATATATATATATATATATATGTACGCCACTGGTAGCAAGTGTTTTAAGATGCTTTAATCTATGACATGAGATTTTTTGAAGCGTTACATCATGGTATTCATTTGCTCTTAAGCGGTAAAAAGTGGATAAACTACATTTAGGGATGAGAACTTTGTGGACACATTTATTGTTACAATTCTCAAAATTAAAAAAATTGTGGATTCAGATGCTTGGACGATTTGAAATCACATTGTCGAAGATACTAGCTTCATTTCCTTACCATTCTAAACTACCAATGATTTCAAGATGGTTGCAGTACCACCTTTAAAATAGACGTTCGATTTAATTATATGAAATGTAAGGTAATAAAAATTAAATGTGTATCTATAATTCGTTGATTCTATAATCTCGATAAAATGTGATTGAATTTACAAAAAGTGGTTAGAAGTTTATCTTGTTGAGACTAAGAAGCAAGAACTGGTATTGTTCGATTTATTTAAAATTAAAATTTTGAAGCTTTTGTCTGACTTTGAGTCTTGCAAACAGGAAGTAGATTAAGAATATTAAGGTCTAAAAGAACTTTTAAATCTTCATTATGAGTCAAAACTAAATTGAAGTAATACTGATATATGTACAGTTTTTGAAATTTCTTAGAGGATTATTTTTCGGTCTTACTGTACATACTCCAATCTTGAAACTAAATGAAATTTGAACACAACACAATACTTTTCCTTACCAGTTTCTTGAATAAGCTTTACTTGTTGAGAGTGAAATTGAATGTTCATAATAGGTCTGACTATTTAACGCTAGATTGAGAAAATAGATTGAGTTGAGGTAAGTAATAAAACTTATGGAAGCAAATGACTGTTATATACAAATGATCAAATGGCTGATGCTCCTTAATTTTTTCCTTTTCCTCTTGATTTTTTTTGTTTTTCGTGTTATCCTGTTTCATGTAACCGTAGTTGTATTATGGAACAATTATGATTAATAGAAAAGAGTTGGGAACTGTTGTCTTCATAGAAATAGATTCTTTGTTTTGAAATCTCAAGCTACTAGCAAATGTTCTCTTTCTTGTAGCCTATTGCATGATGATATTTGTAAGAAGGTAACCATAGCACTAGAGTTCTTAACAATTTTAAAAAGCGCAGTACAAAAGGTAGCATTTGTTTGTTTTATCCACTACCTAAATTCTAACAGGATCTTGAATTTGTTTTGGATAATATGATTTCTAACTTTGGTATTAAAGAAGTACCAACACCTTACTATAATGATGACACCGAGGATGAGATTCAAGATAATGAAGGGATTCGTTAGCATATGGGACTAAACTTCGAACAAAGAGGGAGAAAATATAAAAGATTTTTTTTTAAAAGCAAAAGTTATCTAGAGAAAAGAATACCAAAGAGGGGTTTGATTTCCTGACTCCAAGGACAATTTTTTTCCTTAGCATGCACACCTTATCACCCTGGGTGCCCAAGTTACATATATGTAAGTTCGTAAGAGTTGTACCTGCATTATACATGGTACGGGGAGGAGCGTGGGTACATGTGAACCCAAAGTCCTCCATGTGGGTTGCTATTGTCTAGCGGCACATTGACATTAGCAACCTGTCACATACTGTCTACCTTTCTTATATATATATATATACACACACGCACACACACATTAATGTTAGGAAAGAGAATTCTTATTTATGGAAAATTTATTTGTGGCAATATGCAGTATGGATTTAGGGATGGCAATGGGGCGGGGCGGGGAGGGTTAGTGTTTTTGCGGGGGTGGAGCGGGGCGGGTACATAAGGTTTTTGAAGAAAAACATGCGGGGTGGTACGTGGGTTGGGGAGTTTTTTAAAAATCATAAATATGTTCAAGAATTTTTGTAGTAGTACGTAACTGGAATAGGAAAGGACTTTGAGTATATCAAAATTGTTCTGGGAAATCGGGGGGCTAGTCAAGTAATGTCATAATTGTTTTAATGCATGGCATAATTATCATTAACTCATAGTTAAGTAATAATTTCACTCCCCTCTAATTCGACAAACTTTAATAACTCTTGTATAATTAATAGAGTACATCACTAATCAAATCTATATATAGAAGGAAAGAAAAAGCTGGTAGAGGACCTAAGCTTAGTTTAGTGCTTCAGTTAATGAACTATATATATTCTACAACTTATATATATATTCTTCAACTTGGATTGTAAAATGAAGATATATATATTATTTCAACGTTAGCAGTAAAGAGAGAATCTGGTATATTTCTTTTAATTAAAAAAAGGAGTAAATTATGCGGGGCGGGTTTATGCGGGGTGGAGCGGGGGCGGGGCAAAAACATAAAATTGTGCTATGTGGGGCGGGGCGGAGGGGGGGAAAGGCTTTGCTCCACAC
>NW_006238967.1:1672693-1684756 GCF_000226075.1 Solanum tuberosum
GGGGCGGAGCGGGGCAAAGTCTTTGCCCCACATCCGCCCCGCCCCGCCCCATTGCCATCCCTATATGAATACCACTTATACTTTGTGAATCTCCCCCTCCCTCCTTTGAAGCATTTCAAGTCTTTCGGATGCTTGTTACAGCATTTTGCCCAACATTAACAAAACCATTAAACTTATCAGCAAAAACCATTAAACTTATATGTTAAAAACAAGGATCCGTATGATGTGTCAAACATTGCTTTTTCTGATTCTCAACCGTGTACCTTTATAGTAGGAGTTTCTTTGGTCACTAACAACTTTTGAGTACATGCAGACGGATTGGGAAGGTGGTTGTTATCCAGTTACGATTCACTTCAGTGAAGATTATCCTAGCAAACCACCAAAGTGCAAATTCCCACAAGGTTTCTTTCATCCGAATGTGTATCCATCAGGAACAGTTTGCTTGTCGATCCTCAATGAAGACAGTGTATGTGGAATATGCCATTTCTCAGTACTATTTCACTTCTTGTTTTCTGTGTTTACATTATGACGGCTGTTAGTTGTGTTTTATCATCTGCAGGGTTGGAGACCAGCCATTACAGTGAAACAGATACTCGTTGGCATCCAAGACCTGTTAGATCAGCCAAACCCTGCTGATCCTGCTCAAACTGAAGGGTATCATCTCTTTATTCAGGTAAGTTTGGTTTCCTCAAATCAAATATTATTGCATTTGTCCCAAATCAATTGTCTTACCCTCAATTCTGAATATTTCCAAATCGATTCTTCTTGAAATGGAAAAATATGTTTTGTACTCTCCAATGTATTTTCTATATGACATCCCGAAAAAGGTAGTAACTACACATTTAAACTTTTAACCAGTGTTTTGGACGGCGAGAGGCAACAAAAGGCGACAAGGGCCTGCCTCGCCACGCGGCGAGGCAAGCGGCGAGGCGTTCGCCTTTTTGAATCGAGGCGCGAATTAATACCAAATAAGTGGATATATATATATATATATATAATAAAATATTACTAAAAATATTTATGAAATATATATAATAATGAATTGCATATTTTGATATAATTACATACAAAATAAGAGGAGTATAATTGTTAAAGAAGAGAGAAAATATAATAAATATTAAAAGTATAATTTATTTTATAAATAAAAAAGGACACTTATCTAGAGAAACCCTTTTGTCTCTAGTTTTCTTTTTCAAAAAAAGTTGAAAAAACTCTACTTTTTGAAAAAAGATAAAAAAAAGCTGTACTTCCTTTACTTTTCAAGAAAAAACTCCTCCTCTTCTTGTTCTCTCTTCTTCTCTGTACTTTACTGTACTTTTCAGAAAAAGACTCCTCCTCTTCTCTTCTCTGACTTTTTCAAGCTGAGCAGCAGCAGCAGACGCGAACTCGCAGCAGCAGCAGTCTCGAACTCAGAGCAGCAGCAGTCGCGACAGTCGACTTCAAGTTTCCAATCGCAGCAGCAGCAGTCGCAAACTCTAATTCCAGTCGAGGGATTGATTTCAAGTCTCCGGTCGCGAAATGAGGAGCAGCAGTCGCGACATAAGTTTAGAAAAAAATAACCCAAAAAAAACCCTAATTTGATTATTTGGCTTTTTAATTATTAAAATTCAGACTTTAAAAAAAAGAAAAGAAAAAGGCAACGCCTATTGCATCGCCAATTCCACGTCACCCCTCGCCTTGGCTCGCCTTTTTGATCTCGCCACGCCTTGCCTGAAATAGGCGCAAACCCCTCGCCTCGCCTCGCCTTGTCGCCAAAGGCGAGAGGCGCTCGCCTTTAAGAACACTGCTTTTAACCATGTGTACAATAACGAAACCAACACAAACTAGGAGATAAGAGACTAATCCTAGTTGGACTATAAACGCTGTAAATATCATCTGTCTTTATTCCCCCTTAAGTTGAGCAGGGTGCTGAACTACTGTCAACTTGTTCCTTAAATCAAGAAAACGAAACTTTGACAAGGGCTTGGTGAGCTCATCAGCAACTTGATCATAAGTACTCACATATCGAACTGAATGTGACTTAGCACGAACCTTATCCCGAACAAAATGGAAATCAATTTCCATATGTTTCGTAGGAGAGTGGAAAATGGGATTAGCTGTCAAGTAGGTAGCACTAAGGTTATCACACCAAAGGATAAGTACAGCAGATGTGAAGCAACCTATCTCCCGAATAAGGAATTTAACCTATGTAATTTCAGATGTAGCTGCTGCTAATGCCCGATACTTAGCCTCAGTGCTGGACCTAGAGACAGCTCGTTGCTTCCGTGAAGACCAAGAGATCAAGTTATCACCAAGGAATATAGCAAGACCAGTGGTGGATTTTCGATCATCCACGTCTTATTCGTGAAGCAAGTTATTTGAAGTTTGTTTGGAGAACAAGCCATGGGAAGCCAGCAGCTTTAACATAACGTAAAATACGTTTCACAGCCATCTAGTGAACATCCAGGGGACAATTCACGAATTGGGATACTTTGTTCACAGCATAAGCAACGTCTGGTCGAGTAAACGTGAGGTACTTAAGCGCCCCAACAGTGCTGCGAATTAAAATTGGATCATTGAAAGGGACACCAGAAGTAGAGGGTAGCTTCGATGCAGGTTGCATGGGCGAACAAACAGGACTACAAGCAGCCATATGTACTCGATTAAGAAGGTCCTCAACATATTTACGTTGAGACAAAAATAATCCCTCACCGGTCCAGGTTGCTGTAATGTCCAGAAAATAAGAAAGAGTGCCAAGGTCACGAACAACGAATTGGGACTGAAGCTGTGTTACGAGCGACTTGATTCAAGTAGGGTTATTACCCATTAACAATATTTCATCGACATATACCAAACAGATCAACTTATCAGTAGCAGTAGACATGTAGAATAAAGAGCTATCAGTCTTGGAACCCAAGAAGCCAAGAGAGAAAAGTGCATCACTTATTCGTTTGTTCCACATATGAGGTGCTTGTTTCAGACAGTAAAGAGAGCGTTTCAGCATACAAACATGATCAGAATGAGATGGATCAACGAATCCAGGAGGTTGCGACATATAAACAACCTCATCTAAGTGCCCATGGAGGAACACATTTGAAATGTCCAGTTGTGTGATATTCCAACCTTTAGTCACAGCTAAGGAGAGTAACAATCTGATTGTTGTTGCCTTGTTGGCTTTACCACCGGACTAAATGTGTCCACAAAGTCAATCCCAGGATGTTGATGATACCCCTTAGCAACTAAGCATGCCTTATGGCGATCTAGAGACCTGTTAGATTTCAACTTTTTTTGAACACCCAACGACAACGAATAACATTCTGAGAAGATGGAGGTACTAGTTCCCAGGTGCCATTCTGAATCAAAGCATTATACTCTTCAGCCATCGCACAACGCCAATGGTTATCCTTAGCAGCTTGTGAATAACAAGTAGGTTCCTCACTAGAATGGGTAATCGCAGACAAGGAAAATGGAAGCTTCGGTTTTAGCGTGCCTGTTTGAGTACGAGTAACCATACGCTGAACAGGAGATAGTGGAGCCGGAGATGAATTAGGTATCAGATGAGGCAGTAGGTACGACAGTTTGAGAGAGGTCAACACTCGAGGGAAGGCCATCATTATGATGTGATGGAGTTAATACAGATGGTAGCGGGGAGCTAGGTAGTGGTGAGTGTATTTTTGTTTCAGTTGAAGGTTGGTGTAAGATTAGACTAGGTGATGGTAACAGAGAAGTTATAACATTTGTCTCAGAGGAAGCATGGGGTGTTGGTTGTGAATGAAACATGGGTAGTTGTAAAGTTATTGGCTCACGGATAGAATTGGTCGATGATCTAGGCACCTGTGCATCCTGCGAGGAAAATGGAAATACATGTTCATCAAATATGAGATGACGAGATACAAAAAAATTTCCAGAAGCACGATCAAAACATTTATACCCCTTATGAACTTTACTATATTCTAAGAAAATGCAAGGTTTAGATCTAGGTGACAATTTGTCCTTTGCATAAGGACGAAGCCAAGGAACACGAAGACAACCAAAGACACGTAATAAGGAGAAATTAGGATCTGAAATAGAACACAAAAAGGGGATTGATGTTTTAGCCATGGTGTAGATAGTCTATTAATTGTATAGATGACTTGTTCAAAAGCAGTAGTCCAAAAATGAGAAGGAGCATTAGAATGTTGGAAGAGTGCTCTCCCTGTTTCAACAATATGCCTATGTTTTCTTTCGGCACAACCATTTTGTTCAGGAGTATAGGGACAAGAGGATCGCTGTGTAATCCCATTGTCATGTAAATATTGAGTCAAGGCTTGAAACTCGCCTCCCCAGTCAGCTTGAAAAGATTTAATAGATAACCCGAAATATTTTTCAACAATAGTACGAAATTGGATAAATATAAAAAGAACTCCAGGCTTGAAACGAAGAAAGTAGATCCAAGTATATTTACCAAGTGATAAAAAAAAGAAGACATAATATAGATAGCCATCATTGGAAACAACCGAAACAGGGCCCCAAACATTTGAACAAATTAAATCAGGAGGAGCAGATGCCTTAAAAGTAGACTCACTAAATGGGACTTTATGACTCTTACTAACAGCACATGTAGTGTATAAACTAGATGATTTACTAGACGCTAAAACAGCCGTGGGTAATGCTCGACGAACTGTAGGATAGGATGCATGCGCCAGACGAGCATGCCAAACACCAAGAGAAGCAACAAAGAAAGCTAGTGAGAGTAATTTTGTCACTGGAAGAGAATAAAGTCCATCCCTACTCGGGCCGGTGTGCAGTATTCCCCTTGTTACCAAGTCCTTAATCGAAAAATGGTGAGGAAAAATCCAACAGAAACATTGTTAGACTTAGCAAAAGAACTAATAGAGTTCAAGTTTTGAGTAGAAGTAGGAACGTGTAGAGTATTATCAAGTTTAATTTTTTTATCAGAAGCAGCGATGAAACATTTACCTATGTGAGATATGGTTAGTCTAGAACCATTACCTAAAGTGACTTCCTCAGGACCTTGATATTCAGAATGAATAGCAAGGTTATCAAGATCAGAGGTAAGATGATGCGTTGTACCACTATCCATCGACCAATTCTGTGTAGGTGAGCTTTGGGTGCTGGCTAAATTTGAGTCAGGGCGACCGGATATTCTTGTTCCATTAGGAGTTTTAGGTGAGGGACTGTCTCGTGCAACGTGCCCTTTGCCTTCACAATTGTGACAAATAATCGTTGGCATGTCTGAAGGTATTGGATTAGAGGGCTGGTAGGAAGCACGATTCTGAGTCAACTGAGAAAATCCTTGATTCTGATAGCGTCCATGACCTCGATTACATCTTCCTCCTCTCCCACGACCACGATTCAGAGTGAATGAACTATGTGTAAACTGTGCTGTTGGTGCAATAACAGTAAGAGCTTCATCTCCTTTTAATTGTTGTTCTTCATTCAACAACAATCTATATAAAGCGTAAAAAGAAATCTCCTCTTGACGTGATTCGAGTGATCTTGTGAAAGGATGATAAGTTGGTCCTAATCTAGCAAGAACAAATTCGACCAAATCAGTGTTGGAAATCGGATGCTGCAAAGCGGCAAACCTATACGAAATTCCCTTTGCCTTTATGATATAGGACTCAATACTTGCATTCTCTCTTTGTAAATTTTGCAACTGAGCTTTTAACTCGTGAATTTGTGGCCTTGAACTGGAAAGCAGTCACAAGTTTAGTCCACGCTTTTCGAGCAGTTTCAGCACCAACTAGTTGAGGTAATATACCTTCAGAGACTGAAGCAGCGATCCAACTTAGGGCAAGTTGATCTTCTCTTACCCAAGAACTATATGCTGGGTTGGGTTGATTGTTATCCAGAAGCCGTTCTGGAATCACCTCATCACCTTCAATATGATAATCAAGACCACAACCCTTAATCATAGGAAGAAATTGTCTCTTCCACAACAAAAAATTGGAGGATGTAAGTTTAACAGGCAGTTGATGGGCAAGGTTGGGAGAAGGAAAGCCAGTAGCAAAGGAATTATGTGTAGTGGGAGATGTTCCCGACGGAGCAGAGGAGTCACCTGTCATTGCTGCTTAAATTGTGTGCGTTAGATTTTTATTTATTTTTGGTTGTTTAAACCTCTTAGGGCTCTGACACCATGTAGAACCTTTTTCAATAATAATATGTGATGTACATGAGTGAATATATAGAGCATCTAACTTAAGAGTCCTACGGTTAGACAAGTACAATAACGAAACCAACACAAATTAGGAGATAAGAGACTAATCCTAGTTGGACTATAAACGCTGTAAATATCATCTGTCTTCACCATGGACCCATATTTCATTAAAATACACTAAATTTGATAGTTTAGACTGATAATTGATAACCATGGCGGATCCTATGAGACAGTTTAATAGGGGACAGAGACTACAAATTTAACCATCTTAAGCAGTGTAGGCCACCACTTAGTATGGGAGTACTACTCCTGGAATGGTAAAGTGTTCCCATAGCTTTTATTGTTGGCACTATCAGCTAGTGTACTTATATTATTCATGTCTCGCTTCCCACTGATTGCTTCAAATTCAAATTCTGGAACTGTTCGATGGAAATCAGGAGTTTGGTACTGCCTATATAACGTTGACGACAATAAGATTTAAGTAATTAAAAGTAGGCTCTCTATTATAGTTTAAACTTTTAGATTGGATGGTCATACACTTCAGAGCAGGCCAAGATCTTGGGGTTGGGTCTGAGTGTCATCACTATCGATTATCAAAATAATAAATAATAATAATTTTCATGTGCTTGGCCCATGAAAAAGAATCAATGCTTTCTTGTCAAGGGACGTGTTTGAAGACAGCATAATAAAGTAATTAAAAGTTTGATGTCTTCAATCGTTTAAGCTTTATTTTTAAATGAGATGATTACACTCATGGTCACATTTATGCAGGATGCTATTGAGTACAAGAAGCGGGTTAAGCTGCAGGCCAAGCAATATCCGCCTCTGGTGTAGTCTAAATAATGTTCGTATAATCATGTGTATGTGTGTGTTCTAATGCAAACTTCAAAGTAAGCTGTTCATAGCGTACTGATAGCTGGCACTGTTCTGGCAATATGATGCTGATTAGTTTTGTTGCAGCAGCGAAGTAAATCGTTATAGTTGGAATTAATACCTGATTCTGCTTTTCATTGTTCCTAGTCATCTTATATGTGTGTGTATTAACATGCAAGCTATAATTGTTTCAGACGATTGAAACATGTCATTGTTAATTTCTTTTGTGATATCAGAGTTCATCTTTCTATTCCTAATTTACTGATCTCATTATGTATACTTTATGTTTTGTTCCTAAGTGTCAGCTTTCTTCTTCATTTTACCTTTTTATGATGAGAAGCTTTTTCGAAGTGTAAGCCATCAAGAACCATTGTTAACTGACGAAGTCCTTTGCATCATATTACAGAGCTTGTTAGTCTTTTACATCGTGGGTTGTTGCGTAGCCAGTCACGGATTCAAAATGTGAAATAGTCTCTTGTATAGATCAAAGTGAGGTTGAGTACAACAGACCCAATGTGATCTTATCTAGGGGTGTTTGTGGTTCGGTTTGGATCGGTTATTGGTTAAAATCAAAATCAAATTAATCTAGTTGGCTTTTAAATTTCTAAAATCAAACCAAATGAAAAAATAACCGTCGCTTTGGTTATTGTAGGTTTGGTTCAATTTTTCTAGGTTTTTGGTTTGAAAGTAATTAGTTTTTTGAGGACATACGTATATCCATAGACACACACCTAGTACATGAACAATTTACAAAAAAACTATTGTTGGTCCAATATGCAATTAAGCAATACTAGAGTTATCATTACACGAACAAAGTGATTCGATTAAGAAAAAATGTAACTATTTTATGTGAGTCATGGTAAATTAAGACTAAAGTAATGAATTTTGATGGACTTGGTCTTAAGATTGTATTAGTTGAGCTAAAATTTAAGTATTGCGCTTGAGAAAATGGTAAAATTAAAACTTAAGTTAATTAAAATTAAACAAAATAATAATTATAAAATTTATATATCCATTTGATTGATTTGGTTATTTTTGAAGTTGTTTTTTTAGTAAAACCAAAACCAAACCAAATAGCATCAGTTTTCAAAATTTAAAAACAAACCAAAATCGGTTTGGTTCGAATTGCAATTCGATTTATTATTTTAACCATAACCATGAACATCCCTAATCTTATCTTTCCATGGAAATGATCTCACATTTCTTCCGTGTAACCCCATATGTATCATCTATGTAAAAATAAATCACTCCTAAAAATAATACATAAATTTGTAGTAAAGAATGACAATCTAACTTTTCTTTTTGCTACCAAGAATGACAATCTCTGTTTGATTGTTTAACTAAGTGGTGTCTAATCTAACTTGCAGAAGATAATTTATGCCGCGTCTCCATTTGGAGATGCAGCTTCCTCTTGAGTCTCCTTCACATAAAGTGGCACACTCACTCCAAGTTCCCTTAATCGATTTACCAAGTCATAAAGGAATTCGAAGGTGAGTTGGGATTGCTGGTTGAAATCCTCTCGAACGCTTGGCTGGATCCGAAACCACTCTCCCAACATCTTGTGCACATGAGAACGGATCATTCTCCATGGCACTGGATGTCTCTCACACAACTTCAAATAATCTACGAGTAACTCAGCTTGGTCTAGCTTACCATCTTCTTTGATTCCTGCAGTGCTCAATCCCCATTCAGCAGTTCGATATCCTGCAAATAGAGCTGGATTCTCAAGAAGAGACTCTGCCGAAAGTACCCCATCAGCACCAGTCTTTTCCAAGCAGTTATGTACATCATCCATGTGCCGTATATCACCATTAGCAAGGACAGGAATTCTAACAACGTCTCTAACAGCTTTGATGGCCTCCCAATTGGCTCTGAATTTCTTTCCATCTTTTTCATCCCTTGTTCTGCCATGCACTGCTAAAAGAGAACAACCAGCATCCTCCAACATCTTTGCATAACTAAGTGTATCTTGCAAATTAGGGAAAACTCGTATTTTGCATGACACAGGAACATCAAGATTGCTAGCCAACTTTTCTACCAGAGACTTCACAAGGGGAAGATTATCCATGAGGAATGCTCCGTAATTCCCTCGTCTCGCAATACGCTGGGGACACCTGCGTGGGAAATACAATTTAAACCAACTAAAATAAAGATACATGGTAAATGATCCGAGATCCGATTAGATAATCCGGTAAACATAGCATAAGACAAACTACAGTAACATGCATAAAACATTCTGCTTAGAAGTGGGAAAAAAAGCATCACAATTAAGGACATGCTCATCTTGAACTGGAAAACAAAAGCTGCTTTGTCCCTAAGCTCTTTACTCCTAATTCAATTTTTTACTTCATATACTTCAAATTAGCATCTATGCTCTGGCAACAGCGCAACCCATCAAGCCGAAGTACTTTTCCGAATTTCACAAATTTTCTGCATCTTGTAACCTAATACAACATCTAAAGCAATCCCAAATTTGTTATTCTTCTGCTGCTCTACATCTGAAGGTCGTCAAGAAGCAAAGCTTGTTCATTCTGTGATCAGGACCTGGAGCCCCAAGCACATCCAACTCGGTTAGGTCTGTACCAAATCTATGCCTCCTCGAACAAGAAGTTGCTAGTGCACCATTTTATGAAGTCAACGACGTAACAAAATTTAGAGTTAACTTCATCAAAATCAGTCAGCGACTCGACCAAAAGGTAATTTAGTAGATCGAACTTCGAAGAATGGAATTCTCCCAACATCGAGCCTGCTAATAGGCCTTCCAGTGGCAGTAATTTTTTTCACCTGGCAGTCCTAATGGAAACCTTAAGGTCATCCTTTCTGCTACTTGTAACAAGAGAGCAGCAATGCCGTTATTATATATCATATTTTACTCAACATATGGTTCTCATGATACAATAACTCATCAAAACGATCGCTCAACTCCCTATAACCTAAGTTGCTCGGACTCGGGTGTGGACCTAAAGGTTGGATCCTTCATGATCTAATTTTTAAGATTTGGGGATATGGATCACTAAAAAAAAAAAGATTTGGGGATATGGATCCATGTATGGATATGGGTGCGGGGATTCGCTTAAAAATAATTAGAATATCTAAAAATAGAGCAATAAAACCTAAATTATGAGATGTTAACTTGAGGAGAATCCTGGAAGGAGCATTACCTTGTCAAAAAAAAGAAAAAAAAAGAAAAAGGAGAATCCTAGAAGGAGATCAAAGGAAAAGGAGTGACATAGAAATATTTAATAAGAGGTATTTCATTTCCTTTGATTTCACCTTAGCTTTTGTATTGATTACAAAAATCATTAAAATTGTCCAGACTTTCCCCATCGATTTTGGTCAAAGTACCCAAATCGGTTGACCAAATCGGACACGGATCCCACAACCACACCCACGTCGTGTCGACACGGGTACGGCACCAAAAGTGAAGAGTCCGAGCAACTTAGCCTATAACCACATAGTTGACTTCAAGCAGGGCATAGACAGCACTAGGTGGCTACTATAAGTAAGCCAGTAAGGTGAAAATAGTTACTTCAGGGAGAGAAGGAGGTGGAAGCAAAAGAGAGTAATGGATATTACCCAACTGTTCATAGCAAACCCAAAAACAATTGTCATAAACTGACTTTTCTTTACCTTAACTAATTCCAAGTTGCAGATAGAGCCCATGATATAGATAAATGTTTCTCAAGCAAAACAGAGTCCAGTTTTCAAGAAACTTGTACAAACTTGAATGTAGTATCCTTATCCCTAATTACTAGGTTAAATTGAAATGTTAACTCGAATTACAACTGAGGCGAAGATGTATTCACAGTTCAAATACATTATATCCCTTCATCCCATAAAGTGTGTTGATGTCAAGAAATACAATCCAAAATAACAAATCCTAAGATTAGACAAAGGAAACGAACGGGAAAGGAGTTTACCCCAAGTTGATGTCCACATAGTCGCAGTAAGGCTCTACTCTTCGAGCTGCTTCTAGTAAAGTGTCTGGATCATTAGCACAGAATTGAACAAAAAGTGGACGGTCCTCCTGCAATTTACAAAATGACAAAGGGATAAAGTACGAGAACAGAGCCTGGAAAAACATAAAGGTACTAAAATATATATCAAACAAGGTAAGCAAGAACTTGACAAATTACAATGTAAATTCTGCAAGTCAAATGTATTTTTGTATAATTGTTCAGTTAGAACGTCGAAAACATTTCTCATCTTAAGCAACAAAAGTGAAAAATGAAGTGATCATCACATTCCATAAAATCATGCTATTATGACTTTTTCATTCTTATATTCAATAGTTTGTCTCTTAAGGAAAGTTCAAGGCTTTGGAGCACTATGAACTCTCAAAATTGCATATAAGTGAGCCAAAATTTGAATATTATGGGTTTGGGATTCTAGTAAGTTACGGGTTCTAAATTACTAATTTGTACACATTCAATGATTTTATTTTTTTTATGACAAATACAAAATTTGAACTGAAGTTACTGGATTTTACCGACGAAGAAAATTTCCAATGACAAAGTAGTTTACAAATCTGAATTTCCATACAACAACGAGAATTAGATACCTTGCAGGTAGTAAATTCAAGAGAGCGATACTTCTCATTTTCACTGAAGATACGGGAGTGAAACATAGGTGTATAAGCAGCTTGAGCACCATGCTTTCGACACAGCAGACGAAAAGGCAACTCTGAGTTGTCAACCATCGGAGCAACAATAAGTTTCGGCTCTCCTAACTTCTTCCAATGAGCCCAAGCTCTCTCTATCCGTGCTTCCCCTTTTAAGTAACCGTTCACACAATTCAGTCCAAATGGCTGCCTCTCTCCTTGTTCAATGATAGATGAAGTGGTAGCGGCGTCGGAGCATAGAAGATCGTCGTCGTCGACGACTTCGCCGTTAATGGAGGAATTTAGGGTTTGAGTTGCCATGGAAAAGTTTCTATAAAGGTGTGTGTTGTGGCGAGAATTTAGGTTTAAAATGGAGCTGACGGAGATAAGTTGGAATCTCATGAGGAGGCAGTGGGAATGACTACGCCACCCATCGCCGCCGTTATAGCGG
>NW_006238967.1:1684912-1688366 GCF_000226075.1 Solanum tuberosum
CGCCGCCGTTATAGCGGTTGAAATGAAATTAGGGTTTTAAATGGCAGGGGACGTGGGTGGGTAGTTGGTGGAGTGGTTGGTGCTTAGGTGGACAAGGCATTTTGTTTTCGAAATATCCATGTACTATTGAAAATAGTTTCAATGTACCTCTTGTTATATTTTAGGGCTAAATATACTCCTAGTTATATTTTGCGCTAAATATATCCTTATATCTAACAAAGAGACACGTGGACGACTAAGAGGATGAAGATAGGTTGTGTAACTGGGAGAAGGTCAATATCTAAGTCTATTTCTATTTCGGGAGGGACACCGGGTAGATTATCGGGAAACACTTTCAAAAACTTATTTGTAATGGAAATCGACTCAAGTGTAGGGGTTTCGAAATCGGTAACCAAACCCATACAAGATGATATATGCCGCCCTTAGAAATCATTTTATAGCTTTAAGACAATAAACAAACTGACCTATAGGCATAAATATTCCACTCTAGTACTGGCTCATTTGGAAACTAAAAGTTAACAACTCGAATTCTACAATCAACTAAAAGCATAACAAGAATGGATCCAATCTATGCCAAGCATAACATCAAAATTCAACACATCAAGAGCTACAAGATCAACATAAGTGACTATGGGATAAGGAGATGTGATACTTTCTATAGACTCTCTTAGCCACAATAGATTCACTAATAGGAGTAGAGATAGAAAAAGGGTCTAACAACACATTCGGAGAAATATCAATTCTCATAGCCACATATATCGTTACAAAAGATAAAGTAGCACCGAGATCAAGCAAATTAACATAAACATCAAGATGAAAAACTATTAATATACCAATAACATCATTCAGAGAACCCTTTTTATCATGCCGAGTTTGAAGTGCATAGAATTGATTTTGCTTTGAAGCGCCTACAATCATTTCGCTTGTCAATTCTAGATGAACAATCTCTCAAGTAGTGACCACTCTTGCCACAACCAAAACGAAAACATTTCCCACAATAACTCTTATCACACATTTGACATGCGAGAATTGAAGATCCATTTCCACCATTATTTCCTCCTTGAGGCTTAGGGTTAGGCACCTTTTCTTTGTTGAACTTAGGAGTTGGAGCATTGAAGGAACCTTGAACGAAAAACCTTTGTTGGAACCTAGAACAATCATATCTATCAGACCTTGAATGTGAAAAGTCACTGTCACTCGTCTTTGCCCTCTTTGCCTCCTTAGACCTTTACTTAAGCTTCTCCTCTTAAATTTGTTGAGAATGAACCATTAAATGAGAAATATCCATTTCCTTGATGAGAATGGCTGTACGAAATTCCTTAACCACCATTTCAGACATTCCCAAAATAAACTTGCTCATCTTTGCCCTAGAATCAACAACCATAGAAGGAACATGCTTGGACAATTGTGTGAATTTCAAGGCATACTCCTTCACACACGTATTCCCTTGATGAAGGTTGATAAACTCAAGAAACTTTTCCTCCCTCATTTGAAGGGAAAATAATTTATCAAGGAAAGCAACCTTAAACTTCTCCCAATTAAGATGACCCGCATTGATCGCACTCTCTATTTTCCATTGGTTAAACTAAACTTTAACAACACCCTTAAGTTGATAAGCGGTCAATTACATCTTTTCCACCATGATGCCTCCCATGATCTGTAAAATCTTATAAATCTGATCAATGAACTCTTGAGGATCTTCGTCAACCTTGGAACCATAAAACAAAGGGGGATTCATCATAGTGAAGTCCTCACTCTAGTTGGTGTTGTACCCACTTTAGGTTCACGGGAGCATTATTCTCTCTAATTGCTTGAGCCGTCATAGCTTGAGTCAACACTTGAAAAGTGACCCAGAACTCTAGATTAGTCAGTTTTTCGGCCAATAGATCCGACATAACTTGAGGAACTTGAGAAGTTTTTTGTTCCACATTCTCATTCACATTCCTTCTAACATATGCTATTCGAGGGGCCATATCCTAAAAAACATCGGATAAGGATTAAAAGAGAGACACATAGATTTAAACTCTATTGCACGAATTTAGAGTGATTAAATAAGTGAAATTTCCTAAACGTCTTATCTCTTCCTATTCATAAATGTGGCACGCTTCACACTCATGAGAAAGACTCTACTCGATGTGGCTTGTGAGACATTCTAAGACCTTTCTTTATTCTATGAAAACAAAGTTTGTCACGATCCAACGTATACCCTTGGTGTAAGATGGTGTATAGAACCTCAGTACACCTATTTGTTGTACCAAATGAACTCATGAAATCCGGTATATCCCTCATCCCGAAAGAATGAGATTCTACTTGCCAGGTAGAACCCGTACACATCATCTTTTGCTAAATTGTACCCAATAGATAGGTCATTTAAGACAATCCTATGGGGGCATGTCATTAGGGAATAGAGGTTGCTAGTAGAGACTATCCTAGTTGAGCCTCCAACGCAAAACTCTCTCGATACTAAGTCTAAATTTCAACGTAATAGACAAAAGTCAAATATTCTTTACAAAATAGGCAAGGCAATGATCAATAGAAATATTGAAATACCCATTTTAAGATCAAAACATAAAATAGCTACTTAAATTACAATTCATGCATAAGTGAGAAAACCTTTCACCAAAGTGAATCCATATATGAGAAATACCTTAGACAATCATAATCATATTCGTATGTGAGATAACCTTTCACGACATCATTGATACTTTCATCTAAAATCATCCTATCATCATAAATATTATTTTCATAAGACATGCATAACCTTCCAAAATTTATGCATGGGTCTATATAATTTTAATTAAGGCTTAAGTCATTGACCGCCCCTTAAAGTTGTCCGCAGAATTCACTTAGACACCTTAACTAAGACTTGTACCTATTGAGCACCTAAATTGTTCAAAACATGTACCTATTAAACACAAAATGCTGATATGGCAAAAAATGTGTTTTGCACTTCCCTGAAGCGCGTGAAAAAATTTAAAATAGTGTCTTTTTGAATTTTTTTTACATTTTTCTTCTTTTATTGACAGTTGGCATTATAATTAACTTAAAAACATTTTTCTTCTTTCATTTACACTTTTTTCAAAAAAGAAAAGGACCCCACTCCCTACCTATCATCTTCTTCATACTTTAGTTTGCAAAACTTTCTTCATTTTAGCTCCAACAACATTGTTTTCTTTCTTTTTTATAAAAAAAGAATATTATTTCTTCCAACTATGAAGATAAATGAAAATCAACTATGAAGATTCAGATTTGAAAGAAAGTAAGACTTTCTTTCGTATGATTTATTTCAAATCTCATAAAAATAAGGAACAAATATGAAGAAGAAGAAAGAAGATAAATGATTTTACCTATAAAAAAAGTTAGCCGATATTTGTTTATCACAATTTTTGAACAAAGATTTTTACTCAAATTCATATATAAACCCATTAAATTTATCAAAAATGATATTCAAAAA
>NW_006238967.1:1688493-1692997 GCF_000226075.1 Solanum tuberosum
TCACTCTTAGTATGAAAATGTATATATATCTTTTTTTAAAAGCTAATCTTCAAGATATTTGAAAAGAATTAGGTTTTGTGATTTGAGAAAGAATGTGTTTTGGGAAGAAAATGAAGATGAAAGGGGGTTGGGTAGGGGTGGGATTGGGTAGAATAGGTTGACATTTTCATTTTTTTCTTTTCCTTTTTAAAAAAATTAGATATAAAAAGTGTTTGAAATAATTTTAAACAAAATTATTTTTTTTATAATTTTTGGGGCCCAGTGCCATATGTTATTTTTTAATTAACCGTTTTGCCACGTCACCGCAAGTGTATCACACACTCTTCATATATTTTGCTGATTATCAAAAAATGCCTAATAGAAATAATTTTTGAATTGGTAAAAGTGTTCAATAGGTACTAGTCTTAGTTGAGCTGTCTAAGTGAATTATGCGGACAACTTTAAGGGGCCGCTGATGGCTTAAGCCTTTAATTAAATATCATGTATTAACATTAAATCATGCATTAGAAAATTTAATCAACAATAAAAATCACAATTGGATGAAACCCATGTAGAATTAGGAAGAACCCTAATTTGTTCAATTGAATTTGAGATTGTGGAATTCAAAACCTTGGGGAACGCATGGAGAAATGGACTCCATGGGTGAATACCCACATACCTTGCTACTAAAAGCCTAAGATGAATAGTGAATTGATGCACTTGAATGAACTATGGCTTCTTCTTCTTCCTTAGGTTGGGAGCGAATTTGGGAGAATGAATTTGGTTGGGTATTGTGAAATTAGGAGAATGAGTTTAAATTGGGTAGTTTTAGGACTTAAAAGCTTTATATAGGGCTTACGATAGAAGTAAAAATGACATATTTAAGGATTAAAACAATTAGGAAAAGACCCAAAAGCCCCTAAAAATTAATTGTCGAAACTTCCTACGATCCATAGGGATTTCTACGGATCGTCCTGTTCAACTGTAGAAAAGTTCAAAAGCCTTCACTTTTGACCAATTTTGATGAGACCCGTCTACGGCCCATAGGACTTCCTATGGTTTGTAGACCCTAACTGTAGAACTCAACTTTGATCTCAAAATTTTACTAAGTGTGGGACCTACTTATGAGACTCATCTGTGACTCGTAGATCATTTGACGGGCCATCTTAGTGAACTGTAGAAAGAGGTACTGGGACTAGATTTTCAAAATCATTTAACCCTTTTTTCTACGGATGCCTTCTACGACCCAGTTAATGGACCCATAAAACACAACAATATCCAAAAAATGTTCCCTGTTCCTGACGAGTCCCATATGCTCCAATATGACTCAATCTAGTTGGATGACTGTTTGACCTTCATGGAGGAGACATTTGCTATTTTGGCTAGAGATATTAGGTGGTTGCATTTAAGGGATATTCTTGTGGCTAAAGTGCAGTGTAGGCATCATTTAGTTTACGAGTTCACTTGGGACCGAGCGTGACTTGCGAACTAAGCATCCCTACCTGTTCGAGACTTCAAATACTTTTTGGCTTGTTACTTTCGAGGACGATAGTCCTTTTAGAAGTGGATGTTGTATTGATCCTCTAGGTCATTTTATCTGCTTACTGATAACCACTTGGGACTGATAATTTGGTCACCTAACCATTCATTTGGTGTTTATACGAATTTTATATTTTGTAGCTTTTGAAACTTGAACGGTTGATTTAAGCTAAATCATCAGGTAAACGGTCTCAAAATACAATTTTGATAGTTCTATTAGCTCAGGAACATCTAGTTTAGCATAGAAGGACATTTGGTTTGGGTTCTGAGGCTTTCAAACTCATTTTGAGCAACTGTGTGGCTTTTGGCATAAATAGATCCTTGGGTATGGGACCCACTTTTTGTCGAGACAACGTCCGTTGGCAGTATCGACCTCTCCATTGAGTCTGGGTACAAAATTTAACAAGGTAGCATAATTTGTTTCTGTGCACAAGATTCTGAACGAATCTCGAGCCCTCATCGGGGCGAAACTCATTGTTTGAGCTAGTGCAGCCCTTAGTGTTGCACCTCAATTTGTTCTTCACATCTGAATATCTTGAGCTGCATTTCACGAATTCAATGAAATTGGTTGTTGCAGTTGCAGGCTTGGCATGTAGTTCGTGTAGGCCTTTCTTCTTGGTCTTCACTATGCTATTGTTGATCCACTCGATAATAATGACGGACCACTGGTCTCCAATCATTACTTGATCATCGAGATTGCAACCTCTGTGTCTCGTTATCATGATGATTAATGTGGTGGCCTTTATTCTGTTTATGCCTTTTTCAACATCTCATTTCTCATAATTCCTCCTTGTGAATAACTTTCAGAGCTCGATTAAGAGTGTAAATTGTTGATTATTGTTAGGAAGTGTTTTGGGACATGGTAGGCTCATGTTTGGCACGTTAAACATGTAAGTTTCACTCGAATCCTCTCTGTTTAGATTTTATTTATTGAATCCTCAAAAGTTTGGATGCATGATTTGTTTTGGGGCATTTTGATGCTCGAATTGTGCCCATTTTCAGGGCACAAGTTCCTTGAGTTAATAGGGATCCTTTGATAGAACTAATTTAGGGATTGTTTGCGTGGATCGCATAACAATTTTTTTGCCTCATTTTAGTTTCATCTTTAATTTCTTCAAATTAGGTGTCTAAATGACCATATTAATAATGGGATCATTAATATGATAGTGTGCCATCATTTAGAGGCGGCTCAGAAGGAAAAGACTTTGATTTAGAGGTTAATGAAGCACACATGATCGACTGTAAGGTGGGATACGACTTACTATCCTTAGAATTTGTTTGTGATTGTGCTAGAATGCTAATTAGCTAATTGCAGGGATGGTTTCGAGCATGTGTTGGGGATTCTATCGTAATTGTATTGCCTTAGCCTTATTATTGTTATTTTCGAGTAATTGTTGAGATTTCTGTATTTTGTTAATTTTTTTAATCCCAGTGAGTCTAGCTTAGGCTAGAATTGCCTTAGTGTTGTTGTTGAGAAGTGTTGTCCTAGGTTTGGGCTAGCGTTACTTTAGAAGTTAATTTTTGGAGCCCTGATTTCACGTATCAGGACACTTCATCCAATACTAAGTGCCAACGATCGTAAAGTAGTAATATAACCCAACTAAGTGAGTTGGGGTAGAGTCCTAAGTGAGTGGTTTGTAATTGAGAATCAATAGGCAAGTAAGAATATAGCCAATCATAGCTAAAATCATTTACGAATAAAAGCATGGTTCAAATTAGGGGTGCCACAAGTCTCAAATATCGGGGGGGGGGGGTTGTTTGTATTATCGAATACAACGACAAATAACACGAAAAATAGCAAGTATGGAGACGAGTTCTTGGGATGTGATTGGATTATGGGCTAAGGTAGACAATCACGTAATTACAATTAATAGTGAATAGTTGTAAATCAGTGAATAAGCTAGACTTTAGTAGGGATAAACTTTCTCTCAAACAATCTACCCCGAATCAAATTAGTTTCTCTCGAACACCAATAAGCAGCAATTAAGCACAACCTTTGCTTTAGTCCATTCACTCTCTCAAGATGAATGTGTGGAAAAAGTTTTAGGGTTCACTCTTTCGAGCTGAATCCATGACAATCCAATACCCACAGACTATCGATTCAGAAAATTTTGGTTTTAAAACCTCTCTTGAGACCCATTAAGTTCAACCACAATTACTGAACGAAATCACTTTTAAGCAACATTTACACTATCAATTAACAATACCCAGCAGCTAAATCAACCCATAATCACATAATCACACCCCAAGAATTGGGGTTTTAGCTAGACATCATAAAAAGGTAAAAATCATTACCAAGTTGTGTTTCCATCAACTGGATAAGATTGATATAGTCTTTAAAAAGGTCTAAGATGAAGAATCTTGAACACCCACTTCCAATTTCTCAGAAATGGAAATCTTCAAAGCTAAGGAAAATATTGTCTTCAAAAACTCAGTTCTAAGCTCTTAACTTGAAAACTGAACAAAAATGAAAGCTATTCAATGCTAGATACTACTTTGAATTTAAAAATGTATTTATAGTCTCCCAAAAATGTGCTACGAAGGACCATTCAGCGCAATAAGTTGGGATCACCGATCTACTCGGCGATCCGCCCTTTGGTCAATTCCATCGCCTTTTTGCTTTGGCCTTCAGCATCTTCAAGTTCTGAAACTTTGGGCGATATGGCACTGCATCGCGGAATCGTTCGGCAACTCGCCGACTGCTCCTTTCTATTGCCGACTTGATTTTCTCCTTCAGGGCTTGGCACACTGGAACATTAGGCGAGACCATGGCCGTTCAACGAATCGACCAATGGATTAGGCGATCTTCAGGCCTTTTTTTCTTCGTCCTTTCAGCTGCCTTGTTCCTTTTTGCTCATTAGTGTCCATGCTTTGTTCCTGAATCCAAATACCTGAAATTCAAGGAATTACATTAGTTATTGGCACAAAATATGCATTTGAGGACACTAAATCTATTAAAATAAAGCCCTAAATGAGTCCAAATCAT